>NC_056735.1:379134301-379434301 GCF_019279795.1 Protopterus annectens
TTTACATGGGAGTATGTACTTTCCTGTGGGAGATGTGGATTAACTGTATACAACAGTAGTTCTTGGAATGTGTTGCTATGGCTTCACTATTTTCCCTTTACATTCGCTCCTTGAAGGCCTGATATTTGTCTTTACTGGAATGTGTTGCTATGGCTTTCCTATTTTCCCTTTACATTCACTCATTGAAGGCCTGATATTTGTCTTTACTGGAATGTGTTGCTATGGCTTTCCTATTTTCCATTTACATTCACTCCTTGTAATGCATGATATATTTCTTTCAGCAGTAAGTTCTTATATGTTTGCTGTGGCTTGGTGGCACTGCATGCAGTCTGGTGAGCCCAAGGTCTGGGGTTTGACACTTACAAGGGTATTTTATTTTGCTGCTGAGCAGTACTAGGGCCTTGTATTTTGTACTAACAATTATGAATATCAGGCACATGCAGTGCTTGTAAACTGCTATACTGTCATTACTTTGTTAGATGGCTACATCCTTTGATATTTCTGTGTTGTACTCCTACATGAGGGTGTGCTTGTGGGAATAATTATACAGCTATTACAGAGTGTGTAACAGCAGACAGGCTGATATGCCTGTGTATTTCTGACACTTGCAGGCCTCAGATACTCTCAGGTATATATTTGACCAGCCTCAGGGAAAGGTACATATCAGTGGGATACACCCATGATATATTTCAGATATTCTGCAGTTGTGACTGTGGGGTATTTTGAGCATATGTATTACTACACCATTTCTGACATGCAAGTAATGTCTACTTTAACTTATTGACAGTCACCATTATGTGGGATACCCCACCTTTCTGCCTACTGTTAGTACATTTCACAGGGAGTCAGTGGGGCACAGGCAACATTTTTTTGCAAATCAGGGACATCCCTGTAAATCAGTCACAGTTGGGAAGTCTGGCCTCATACCTATTCAAATATGGCAGTGTTTATCCTGCTCTGATACTGTGTGGGGTTTGTAAGGTGCTACTGTAACATTATTACCTCCTAGCATGGCTGTTTCTCTTATCACACTAATGTAATGCAATTCCACAAGAATTGCCAGTAAGGATTCAGGGAACAAGCTTTGTGTAATGGCCTTCCTATATTCCCTTTACATTCACTCCTTGTATTTCATGATATATTTCTTTCAGCTCCAAGTTCTTGTATATCTGCCATGGCTCAGTGGTAATTCATGCAGACTAGTGTTTCCAAGGTCCGGGGTTTGAGACTGACAGGGGTATTTTATTTTGCTGATAAGCATACTACAGGCCTTGTCATACAGAGTGACTAAGGCACTTTTAAGCAGCTGTAAGCAGGTTTGCGCTGGTTTGCGCGTGCTTACACATGCGCACACTTGATTAGCTAAGTGCACACAAGCGCACACCCGCTGACTACTGCTTAAAAGTGCTTACTCCCGCTAACACTCACGCTAATTTATTTTAAAGAAAAGAAAATGGGGAGATAGGAAAATGGTGAAAAAGGGGGCACAAAGAGGGTAGGACAGTAGGAAAACAAGCTCGGTATGTGCAGGAAGGATGTAGGGAAGGCCCATAGCTGCCCATTTCTTTATTAGCAACAGCTGTGGAAATGTGTGAAATTTGGTGTGAAATTTGAAACCTTCCACCCCTGAGAGAGGGGTGAGGACAACAAAATATGTTGTACTGCCAATTAGAATTATCAGTTTACATGTCCAGTGGACATGTGTGTGAATTGGGCAGCTATGTATGGGGCGTAATTTTTTTGTGGGAACAGAGTGCCCTTTTTTATTTTTTTGTTAGGTGAGAGTGGAATGTGAGGTACAGGAAGTAGGTATATTTGGGGAGGTAGGTTGGGGAGGTTAACAGACAAGACAAACAAGACGCATACAGTGGCGGAGTATGACACATGTGGGGGGTAAACACAAATGACGGGGATGGATGTTTGGATATCGCAAGCCCATGAGCCCACAGATGGCAACAGTGGAACTGAAATCCCCACCCATAGGCAGTTACCACTGCGCCTTCACAGCCCAGGCCAGGGCTGTGCTGGGGGCTGGATAGGACGGACAGGCACACCTGTGAGTTGCGCCACCCTTGCCTCAAGCTGGGGTAGGGGATCAGTCACAGAACGCCTGATCTCACTACGCACCACAGACTGGACCATATGGAGGGTGAGTGGAGGCTCTCCTCCGGTCACACTTGCAGAGGGGGGATGAGCCCCATTCCCTGCAGCGCTTCCACCCGAAGGTGGCACAGGGCCACCGGAGGAGGAGGTCCCGGCTTGGGCACTGGTGCTAGGTGCATTCGCCAGCTGAGGTGGGAGAAGTGGGTCCGCTGGAACCCGCCTTCCCTGTTGTCCTATGTTTAGCAGTATTTTATGGCATTTTGGGTTAGTAACAAACAACACCATTCAAAATTAGTTGTAACAGCATGCATCAGTATTCCCATTAACCAAATACCCATGAATTCCGAACATTGAGCAGCAAGCATAACACATGCATATTTAGAACAAAAGTGCACATTCCAACAGCATGCAGGGTTGATTGGTGGCAACAGGCCATCAGGTTTGGGTATGTGAACAGGGCACATGCATCAACGTACATGCAGATATGTATAAACCAACAGGACAAATGTCCATGGGAATTAATTGTGAATACACATACCCAGTTTGGTGTGGAATGGCATAATTTGTGAAAATAGGGTAAGGTGGAGAAATATTACATTAACAACTTAAACTACCTATACATATACTGTACATTCCTAGTAGATGCAGATATATATCCCCTACATGTATTAGTACAGTTTCCTGTACGTAACCTTAGGAATGTTGGTGATGGGGATGTTACTGCTACATTAATATACATTCCATTTTTATTCATATATGTTCATATCTGGCTGTGTTCAGGTACAGCATCCTGCTACATTTGATTTATACGGGTCTAGACAACTGTGGATGTTCAGCATTTCATACAACCATACTATTTCCATAATGCAAGGGTACAGCAACATATCCAATTTGTGGGATGGAGACAGTCCATGTTCTGTATTTTATTTAACACATTACACTCTTTGGTTGTGGCTGTCTCATTCATTTCATAATGTAGTGACTGCAGTATACCTTTATTCCAGACTTATTACAGCTTTCTTGGTGGCTTCAAACTGTCTTTCTCACACTCTCTCAATTATTTTATGTTTACATTTCAGACTGGTACTTAATTCTAGGCTTTATTAACATTTATTACAGGTTTACAACAACCCTTTCCAGCTGACTCACTTATTTCATATGGCAGAATTTACAAGGATGTATTTGACACTTGTCTATCCTTTGTTTATTGATTACCACTCATTTTCTGGCTGCAGCAGTTATCTGATATTACAATACAGGTGGACACTTCTATTTGAGACTTGTTTAATCTTTATTACTGGATTGCATGACACTATTTTCCAGGCTGCATCACTTATCTAATCTTACAATACTAGCAGAATCTTTCTTCTAGGCTTATTTGACCTTTATTAGTGGGTTACAACACCGAACTCTTCTACAATCTGTCTCACTTATATTCTATGACAATACCAGCTAAATAATTACTAACCTGCCTGGTGGCGCAACCTCAGCAGCCTATCAGCATAGGCTCGCTGATTCGCGGAACGAACATCTGCAGCTGTAATATAAAGAAAGTATTATTGGAACATACTTCTCCATACTATAGGCTAGGATAGCATTTCTTACATACTTAATTACATGGATACTTACTCAGTAGTGGGGCGTTGGGCATTTGGCGGGCCTCCTGGATCCAACGGTTCAGTTGGTCCTCCTTCCGTCGCTTCAGGTCCGCATGGTGGTGAAGGACCTGTTCACCAGTCCTTGGAATGCCTGTGGCACTGGTGAGATCATGTGCCAACCAGTTCCACGCCTCTGCCTTGTACGCACCCCAGTGAACCTGACCCTGCATGAGCTGTGCTTCATGATCATGGACTAGGAGCCAAACCATATATTTTGACTCCTCAACACCCCACCTTTGTGCTCTAAAGTGACTTCCCTCTCCTGCACCTGCCATCCTGACTGCAAATGGGTACCACAATCAGTTATGCTGTGAATTCCCACCTATGGGGCTTATATATGCCGGTTTTCCCGCACTTATCTGTGATTGGCCATTTTGGATATTTATCAGCTTGAAAAAACCTGCTTTGTCATGCTTCTATTTCCATTTATTCCTATATATATATATGCTAATACTGCATTTCTCAGTACAACTGTCATGGCTTAGTGGTAAAGTACTTTGACTATGGTGCACAGTATCCCAGGTTCGACCCTGGGCTTTGCTTTTTTTTATTTTACTACTGTCTAGACAGGCTAGGAGGTGTGCCTGTGTAAAGGCGGCTTTGATACAGCTTGCCCAATGTTGCCTGACGGTAAGCTGGTTGGCACGCTGCGCAGCATCGCGCAAACGGCTCACGCTGGGTAACGCATTACTTAGCTATGAGCACTCATATTATGTTGGGTGCAGTGCTGCTGAACTACGGGCACTCATTTTAAACGTGGTAAAGTGCTTCAACCCCGGGCACCCATATTATACATGTTAAAGCACTGCTCACCTGCGGGCACTCATATTAAGCTTGTTAAAGCGCTGCTCACCTACAGGCACCCATATTCAGCTTGCTGAAGCCTTGCTAAGCTATGGGCAATTCTGATCCTTTTTTTATATTTTATTATGTCGGATTTCTTCAAAAATACATGGCCCATTTCATTACATTTTACTTAAATTATAGTTATATATATATATATATATATATATATATATATATATATATATATATGTGTGTGTGTGTGTGTGTCGGGATTGTTTCAAGCTTATTTAAATAAAAATGGAATATGATGTTGTGGTGGCACGAACCGTGACTACCTCCTCTTTGGCCAACGTCTCTACCGCTACGCTATTGCTACTTGGTGTAATTTGCATATTTAGATCTTATATGCTTTTCAATGTCTGCTAACTGTGGCTGAGCGGAGGGCATACCCATGCAAACGAGCGCAACTACGGGCAAACATTTTGGAGATTATATAAAAAAAATTAAACTAATATTTTTACATTTTACATTACAGTTGGGTTTATAGTCTGTGAGGGCATGTGGTGTTGTGTTCCTTGACATTTCCGCGGACTCACTCGTGGGTGTTTACTTTCAGGACTCTGACTCTTCTGGGGGCGTGTCCCTTTGCAGAACTCGGCATTCGGACATGCCCCCTACTTTCCTACATGGACCGTGTTAGCCTAGGGTATGATTCAGCATGCCGTCATGAATATGCATGGCATGCTGACGTCATACTGTTAGACTGCAGCCTCCGTGTATGACATATTAACTCTTACACGGAGGTTTCGTGAATCGGCCCAATAAAAAAAAAAAAATATATATATATATATATATATATATATATATATATATATATATATATATATGTGTATGATGATGGAAACAAAATATACACTTAAATTTCAAATGATTTAAAATGGTATTTAAAACCAATTTGTAGAAAAAAATAAAATAAAATACACTAAAATAAAATACAATTAGTCATGTAAACAATGTGGCAATTTTCTAAGTTCCGGTGCACTTTTAATTGAGCATTAATAGTTTAGTCCAGGCTTTCTAAAAGAGTTCAGCTTTAACTGCCACATGAGTTCATGTTTCTCCAGAATATTCAGGATGTCCCCTTCAAGATCACCCATGTCTATGCGATCCAGGATCTGGAACTTAAAACCTGTGTGTCTTTTATGAAGAGAAAGTTGTTTGGCTAGTGCATTATTTTTACATCCAGAGCGGATTTCTGACAGATGACATGAAATCCTTCGCTTGAGTTTATTTACAGTCTTGCCCACATAGAATGCATCACATTCATTGCACTGTGCCCTGTAAATTACTTTTTTAATATTGCTTACAAATAAGCGCTTTTCAGTTCTTGGTAGATTGCCACCAAAATGATTACCATATTTTTGGGTGCAATAAGCATATCATTAGCTAAACCAAGTTAAAAATGATGGGGGATGCTATTGCTTCCATTTGTGTATCTTTCATTTCTTGTAGTTGCCATCACAATGATTACTCTTGTGAATATCTTTAAGGATCATCTAGAAAACAGCATGTATGTTTATGAAGCACTATGCACATACCCCTCAACCTGTTAGACCAAGGAATCTGTACAAATCTATAAATAATGAGGGGGAGACAAAGACCCAAAAATAGGGACACTTTTTAAATATTGCTCTTACAAACTTCGAAAGTTGATAGAATAATAGGTTTTGCAGTAACATGAATTTTCTGAAGAGTATGAAGTGTGAAACTCAAATGTCTGTCATTATTTTTCTAACTTCAACTCTAAATGATTTGTCAATGGTTTTGCCAGAAAACCACAATTTTATGAGAAACAGACCACAAATATGAGGCAAAAATCTGGACATTTTGCAGAAATCTGTACAGCTGAAAGATATGTACGCTAGTCATATGTCAGTCTCCTCATCTGGATGCTCCCATTTGGTGCTGGCATCTGTCTGTAAACTGGACTGTACAATACCATATATCAGTTTGACAGAACGTTTTCTTAAAATACTCCTCTGAAAATTTCAAACCCAAATTCCTCAGAATTAAAAAAATTATAAACTTGCACATGAATCAAGTAGTTAAAATGGGCAAAGGAACTATTGTGCATTAAAATATGCTAGAAAACATGTAATTATCGAACATTAAAAAAAAATACTAAATGTAAAATTCAAATGGCAAAAAATACAGATGTCCATGCTATAAATGCAATAAGATACTTGGGAGTTGTACAGAACTGCTGCACCCCAAGGGATTGTAAGGCATTTGTCCTTCATTGTTATGCATCACAACACCCTTTGGTGTGCAGTAATGTCTGTATGATGCATTTTTTCACATGTTTTGCTGCATGCTTATTATCTATTTTGATTACCTTACAACTGTTTAGTTCTATATTCTTTGCACGCTGAACTCTCCTTTCTTCCTTCAGTTGCTCTTTTTTCTTCTGCAGCCATGCTTGGAAAGCCAACTCATTTTCCTGCCTTTTTTGTTCTTCTTCCTCTCTTTTTATGGCTTCCTCCTATTGAACACATACAAACATGAATTTAAAAGAGAAAAGAGATTTCAAGTTAGGCAAAGTGGTAGACTCGTTTGAATGATAAATGGAGCTGCTACCTTTAGTTAATGTACAGGTTAGACTTATCTGCACTCACTTTTAAAGAAACTTTGAAACTAGCCATGTCAATACTGCTGTGATGCCAGTGTCCTGGCAGAGCAATTAAGGAGCCTCAATCCTCACCACTAACACAAGGGAGGGCATCTCATATATGAGGAAAGGATAACAAATACACACAGTAAAGTGCAATTTCCCTTAAGAGCGCACAGAGATCACACTCAGTCCAGGGCTGGTCTCTCCCTTGCTCCCCAGGTCCCCAATAAGACTTCCCACTGGCACAGCTATAGGGTCCAGATCTCAGCCTAGCTGGAAGGCTAACCTCCAGTATCCTCTCTGTCCAACCAGTGCTTTGTGTCCCTGCCCAAGTAACTGACACATGCACACACTTTGAGATAAGTATTTATACAACTTCACAAACACTCCCAGGAAAAGCTGACACAGATTCTCCAGCTGTGCCCCTTTACACAGACTATATAGGAGTAATTACTGCCACCACCAGCTAATAATTATCAGCTACCCAAAGGCCCAAGGGTGTCCAATTATTACTATGCAATATTATTATCCAATAGAAGTGTAACTTATGCAATCAAGGCTTATTGGAAGGGCTTAGTACAAGATCACTTATAAGCATGCAGTGTACTCTAGAGCTTAAATTATCTCTACATAAACCAGCCACAGTTGAAAAGGGTCTAAAAATATTTAATAATAAATACTAAAAACAAAAGACAATACTACTACACCACAGTGCTATTCAAGAGTTCAGGGATCACACAAAAACTTAAAATAATTCAGTAGTACAGTTAGCAGATTAAACTCGTTAGCTGGCTATACCAAACAGTCTTGGCATTGACTCAAGTCTGACATCAGCGCCAGTTGTGCTAGTGAAAAGGAGAGCTTCTACATGCCCTTTACCAGTTCATGAGAACCAAATCTTTTTGTTAAAATATAGGGTTAAAGACTTGTGACAGTGGTCCACGTCACAGTAAACAGAACAGTCTGTCATTGGATAAGATGGGGCGATATTGTACTTGAGGGCCTCACTAGTTAGTTTCACGCAGAAGTGGACGTGTCGCGAATTGAGTGACAGATGTGGTGGACATGGGCTGTGCAATAGTCTGTAAATTATGAAAAACTGGCCTGTGACAGTCCTATTCTCAAAACAATCATTTCACTGTGAGTTGAGTCAAACAGAAGTAATTCAGGAAGTTTTATAAAACATCAATACTCAGAGGCTTTTACAAGTATAGCTGTATTAATCGCTAATATAAATAAGCCAGACTTCATGCTACATTTTCAAAAAGTCTTATCTATTACATTTACCTTGATATATATATTCCAGTCCAGTCTCAAAAGAAAAAAAAAAAAAGTAGGTACGAGTGTGTGTGTGTGTGTGTGTGTATGTGTGTGTGTGTGTGTGTGCATGTGTTCATGTGTGTGTGTGTGTGTGTGTGTATGTGTTTGGAAGCTGAAATAACCAGTAATAAAAGAAGTGGACATAAGAGCTTAGAAAGAAAGTACCACAGTCTTACCTAAAACTTCCTCCTCGGAGTCACAACGTGGAGCACAGTGTGCTAATAAAATAACTGTATTCAGAATAAGCATACATGTAATAATTTTTTGGCGATGTACTTGTAAGGACTCCCTTTGTGAAACTATTGTTTTCTTTTTTACATTTTGTTGTATGTTTGGAGGGAATGCATATTCATGAATGACATATCACTGGGGTGGGTTTTGGGTGGGGCTTGCTACTGCGCATCTGGTGAGGCCCTCAAGTATAATATTGCCTAAGATGGTTGGTATAATATGAGTATCTATTGCAAATAATATTTTTAGAAGCCACTGTTAGGATAAACAGAGGCACAGGAGGTGGCAGAGGCAGATGACATCTTGTAGGAGATGGTGACTAGTTCAGTAGCTTACAAGCTGTCATTATGCAATTGTGAGTGCAGTTTTTAATGACATCTTGAAAAATGTTAAACTTTTTTTTCTTTTCAATGGTAGAAGTGACAGTTTACAAGCCACTATTAAGTGATCATGATCACTTATACTCAGCAGGAGGGGACAAAGCAAATGTGTTACCCAGTGTGCCAAACTCCCTGTGTACTGCTCTATGAATAAATACCACATATATTGTCTGTGTGTAACTATGCAGTATTTCTGGATGAATATTGCTAGAAGCACAGATTGACAAAAATGTCATGCACAAAAAAGATAATATTTGTAAACATTAAAAGTAAAAGGGCAACAATATCCTAAAAAATACTTTTCAAACTATTTTGATCTCCTCTGCAGTACTTATATCCCTGTATCACCCTAAATTGATATTACTATTTTCTAATTCATTACAGTTAAAAATTGCCTCATAAAAGCTGTCATGTACATTTGGGATGTACCTCACTAGACACCTGCAACAACTAGAAAGACCACAGAAGTACCTCACTAAGAGGATTAGGGGCCTTAAACAATTACCCTATGAAGCACGACTAAAAAAGCTCCAGCTTTTCTCAGTCGCTTACCGTCTGCTCAAAGGTGACCTATGCCTGACCTATAGGGCCATGTCAAACTATGAACTAATGGACATGCTTCACCTCAAAAAAACGAGATCCCTCAGAACCACTCGTTCTAGTGACTTGAACCTATGTACAACAATAAACAGGACATGCTGGAGGGATAGATTCCTGTCCCAGCGACTCCCCTCACTCTGAAATAGAATCCCAATCCATATTCGACAGAACTCCTCTCTGACCCTCTTCAAGAGAAATCTTGATGAGTGGATGGGTAATCGTAAGTTCTACCCTGGGATCATTTCAGGAGCCCTGTTGACAGAGGCCCAGGTTACTAATCTAATGGGGAGGCAAAAGCCATCACTCTGTGGCTAGGCTTATAAATGCCCATGGGCAGATAGCCTAGTACTTACCTATGAACCTATGTTGTATGATTTCATTTTAAAATCAAGATTTCACCAACCTGACATAGTATTAAGAAGTCACAGAGCACAGTGGGACAACAAAAACATTTACTGTGGCAGCGTTTCTCCATAAACTTGTACTGAGAGCATTTTAATTTCCTACCTTTTCTCCCTTCCTTTGGCAAGAGTGTTTGTCTTTTACAATAATGTGCTTTTATTTGTTATTAGTGGCTATCTGTTATACAGCATTTTAAGTTATATTTGTATGTTAGGGTTAAAAGAGCAGCTTATTTGTTGCTTTTTCGGAGTCAAAGTTGTAGTTCCAAGATACATTTTCTACTTTCTGATGTCTAAAGCTGGCCATTTGTGACTAATTACATATGCACATAAAATGACTGACTGAATTTAGTGACTTGGTTTAAAACTATTTTTATTAATCTTGCAATGAGAATAAGTGGCTTTCTAATTATTTTTTTAAATCTGACCTGCAACTATTATCCCCCTTGGCCTACACAATTAGATATGACAAACACTAGAAAGGAAATAACATGAGAATTAAAGAAAAAAGTCAGACCGTTGTGTAAAGGAAACAGTACTATTTAAATTTATTTTTTTGGTAAAGTACTATTGAGGCTGGATTAAACTGAAGTAAAGGCACTTTGTAATAATAAAAAAAATCCTGACAATTGACAGCAGCTGTAATTTTCCACCCTAATATCTTACTAAAAATAATGCTTGATTTGTAATGTTTTGAACATGTATAAAGCAAGACCTCTTAGTGCAAGAGATCTGGACAAAACCTAAAATAATGGTGGAACAAAAGTCCAAAAACAGGGACAGATTTTAAATATTGCTCTTATAAACTTACTTGCAAGAATAACAGGATTTGTGTTAGCATTTATTTTCTAAAGGATATGAAGTCTGAAACTCAAATTTGTCATTATTCAATGACTTCACTCTTCAGTGATTTGCTAGAAAACCACAAATTTTATAAGGAATTGATGCGTCTAAATGGAGAGATGAAATAAATCAGCAAGGAAAGGACAGTTGTATTGCTGAAAATTAATTCATCCTCAAGTCTTGGTGAGTACTTTCACAAAGTGGACCCTGTTTTCACAAAATTTCAATGGGACAACGTTGATATACAGGCTGTATTTTATATAGTATATATCATGGACAGAAATAGGTTAAAAAATAAAAGAGACACTTGGGTGCACAAGTCCCAGGATAAAAAAGTGCTCAGTCCAGGTATGTGCACTGGTGCCAGGATGGGAAAATGACAGTGTAGAATTCTCAAGACATAGAAACATTTCAAAAATGGGGGTAGGCCAGGCTCAGGGGGATCAATGCCTCCTGTTGTAGAAGGAAGTAGTAGTCCACATAAAAACACAAACTGACAAGCCAAAAAAATTGCCATAAAAATGATACAGTGAATTATTGAAGATAAAGAAAAAATTATATATTGTTACTATTATGCAAGCATCCAAGAATTAATTTCTAGATAGAAGATATTTAAAAAGATTAACAGAGAGAAATTAGAGGAAAGAAAAATACTTGCATAAGAAAAAAACTCAAAAGCTTCAAAGGCAGACTTCTGTTCATTAATACAACACATCCATGAAGACTATTATATGGTCTTAGAAACTTTGGGCCATTTGGAAAAAGAAGCAACAGAAGAAGTGTGAAAATATGAAAAACAAAACCTAGAGGTTTTTAAGAAATATAAAAAAGAAACATGAACATGGGAAAGAAAGAGAGATCTGATATGGTGCAATATTTATGTAAAGGAGAAAGCCAAACTAATCAATACAAAAAAAAAAAACAGCTCCAAAGGGGTCTATATTAAAATTGTGAAAGTTTACCTTCGCGAATACAAAGTAATCAACACATAAATGTTGAAATCCAAAAACAGCGAAGGACGGAAAAAGCAAAAATGACAACGTTGAACATATTCCCGGAAGCAAAAGCGCCATACAGGTATGGTAAACCCAACGGAACAAACCTAAGGCAAAACACTTTTTAAAAAGTTTTTGCAGTGCCCCCCTGCACCCCCCACACCCCCCTACTTAAATATACCAACTCTGAGACAGCACTACAGTGGGGAAAAGGATTTATTTCCTCATCCCCTCAATCACTCTGCTGGAGAAAAAAGGACGTGCGATATTCCAAATTCGCTTTTTTTGCTCTTCGCTATTTTAGGACTTCGACATTTATGTGTCGATGAATGTGTATTCGCGGACGTAAGCTTTCGCAATTCTAATATAGACCTGCTCCAAAGTTATTTGATGAGAAACACAGGCAAAGGCACCCAGACATGGAAAATTTTACAAAACAAAAATAATATCACAAATGGGGAACACAGAACAGATTACTAAAATAGAATTCAAAAATAGAGGTTAAAGATACCGTGTGAAACATTTAGCGTAGAAAGTGTAATACAGATTATGTCACAGCATGATGGAACAACGAGTCCCCAAAGTAAGGAGAAACAGGTAGTGTGGGAGACATCTGAAGAAAAAATATGGACATGGGAAAGAAAATGAAGGTTAATATGGTGCAATAAAGGAGAAAGCGAAACTAATCAATACAAAAAGGAGAACCGAATATATTTGAAGTGAAATACAGGCAAAGGCATCCAAATATGTAAAACTTCACAACACAAAAAATAAGAAAACAAAGGGGGAAAGTAGAAAAGAGGATTAGTAATGGAGAAGTTAAAGAACTAGAAACTGAAGTTATGTATTGCCTGTGAAATTAAGGCTATAGTGGAGAAAATTCAACTCTGGTAATGTCATATCATACCATGTTGAAACAATGATCAAATTAAAGAGAAACAGGTGGAATGGGAAGCATCTAATCATTTGCCACAAGAAGATACTCTGGCTTTAGCAGGAAACCAGCATAAAAGTTCAGTTAGAGTTGCACAGCAAGAGAAGAAATAGGAAACAGTGACAACTCTATCACAATCGATGCTGTGGAGTGATAGGCCAGTGAAGTCCCATATGAAAGAGCAATGGATAACGCAAGATGCAGCTGAAGAGAATATGTCACAGGAAGATGTTCTGGAACTTTCTGTAGAATTTCCGCAGGAAATGGAGAACAAAGAATGTGCCTCCAATGTAGAAGAAAATGATCTTAGGAAAACGTTGCTTGACTTAATAGAGGTGGATAGATATATTGAGAAACAGATTACATAAAGTCAATAAGACTCAAAATGTTATAAGTCTGATAAAACAAATGAACACAGTAATCAAGACAATTAAAATAAACTAATGTGATATAACAGAATTAAAAAGGATATATTACTGTGCAGCTAAATTAATAACAGATAAAGTCTTACCACAAAAACACAGAGCAATAAGGGAAAGGAAGTGAAGAAATCAAATGCTGTCATGGAAGCATGGAACAGAGAAAACTATAAAGCAATTAAGATAAGAAGTGCCACTTTTAAGATTATAGAAGAAGGAACAGATCAACAAAAATACTTAGCAAGAAAGACATGGGGTGGAATTCAATAAAGCCAACACAGAGTGATTCTCCGTGTAGGCATAGTGTTATGGCCTGAACATGGAACATGGCCACAGAGCGATCCACGAAACAGGGCTGAGGAGTGTGCATGAGCATGCAGATAGGGAAGAGTCTGCGGAATGCAAATCACCTCATAAGCTGGTGAAAACCATGCAAATGAAGTTGATTTGTGATTCAACAAGCAGAAAGGCACCTGTGTATGTGCCGTGTTGCTGTAGAGAATGTAAGCGGATAGAAACCGTGTACCAGACTATACATTTTTAACAAGGGCTGTAAAAGCCTACAAAAAAGGGTGGGTATGGTACCATAGGCATACAAATGGCCAGAACTATGGCCAGTGAGTTCAGAAAGCAATGCAAATCATTAAAAGATAATATTTTTTTAATACACATATTTTGTTGTGTGGAGTGCAGTGACACGCAAATATGCCATTATGATAAAAAAAATTAAAAAGTGTAAAAAAAAGTGTTAAGTAGACATGTGCAAATTTGTTGCATTATAGTGCCCAGGATACAGAGTATTACAATGGCAAGTGTCAGTGGTTGCTATAGAGGCAGGCCCCAAAGTATTGAAGTAGCCAGAGTATTAGCAATTAGCTGTAGATAAATGAGCTGAGGTTACTGAATAGCAAAAAGGGCAATGGTGTCTGCACATACAACCCATGGTAGGGCTAGAACCATGTAGGCAGTGGTAGGACAGGAAGCTGACATCAAAAGGGGGTTTGTCACAGTATGTTAAAGTGGATTGGAGCTCAGAGGCGCCTGTCTTCACTCAGCTAAGCACAGCTAAGCAGGGGGGATGTGTCTGATGCTACTGAGCATTGTTTTAACTAGTTTAAGAAGAGATGAGCATGCCTGTAGTTGGGAGTGTGTCAAAACTGCTGGCCACTGTTTACACTAGCGCTGCAGGTTTGTGTGGAGTGCCACTCTGCTTAGTAGTGAAAAAAATAAAAAAAAAAATAGCCTGGGAAAACCACTCGGGTAGAAATGACTGATAAGCCCTGTTCAACAGACACTGGCCCATTCGAACCCCAATGATGTACATATCAGGTGGAATGCAGCATAATGAGCCAATCACACAGGTTGCAACTGCAGCACACCACTATAAAGTATGCATACACCCTACAATCCAATTTTCCCACATACTCTGCACCACTGGTGTATGCACTTGGGAATTTTAACTGACAAAATGCTAGGGGCTGCTGCTGCTCTGCTACATCTGTATGTGCTTGAGGCTGAGGTCAGTGAAGATGATGATGCTGACAATAGGCCCAGACTCAGAAGAAGAAGAGTGTTCAGGCCCAGGGTGACCTTCAGGGGCTACATGAGCTGGAGACTGTAGAGAGCTACAGGGTGGACAGGGACATACTACAAGAACTCACTGAGCTCTGCCGTCCTCAACTCAGACCCAGAGCCAACAAAGGGGAATCCATCCCAGTGGAAACAAAGGTATGTGTAGCCCTTAGAATATTAGCTACAGGTACTTTTCAAAGACCAACTGGGGACATAATGGGGATCTCACAGGCATCTGCATCCAGGGTACTCCTCCAGTTCCTGGATGCCATGCAAGCACATGCCAGTGAGCACATTTATTTACCCCGCAGCCCTGAGGAGAGAGTCAGCAATATTTGTCTCTTCCACCATGTAGCACACTACCCTGAGGCATTGGGTGCCATAGACTGCACTCATGTGCACATCAAAGCACCACCTGGTGAACAGGGTAGGGTCTACATCAACCACAAGGAGTATCACTCCATCAACTACCAGGTCATGTGCAATGCCCAGGGCATTATCATGAATGTGTGTGCTGGCAGCCCTGGCAGCTGTTACAACTCCCACATCTGGCACACCTCACAGCTGTACTAGATGTTTGCCAGGGGAACATCCCATACGGCCATCTACTGGGGGATGCTGGTTACGCACTGGAACCGTGGATGATGACCCCCATCAGAAATGCACACACACTTATTGAAGAACTCCATAATGGGGCACATGCACAAATTAGAAACATCATAGAGCATGTGTTTGGGCTGTTCAAGTCACTGTTCCGCTGCCTCAGTATATCTGGTGCAGCCTTGCAGTACTCTCAAGCCACATGTGCACACATGTTCACAGTATGTGCCATGCTACATAATATAATCCTGCAGAAACAGCTGCGGCAGGAACATCACAGGGAAGGGACACACAGCCCACCACCAGTGCCAAGATCCCCACAGCCACAGGGGACTCAGAGAAGGAACCCCCTGAGCCTATCCCTGTAGGCAGACATAGGCATGCCCAGTATGCCCTGGCCTTGGCAAAAAGGCAACGCATACCACATGCACTGACAACCTAGAGACCTAGTGATTGACACCTCACTCCAACTCACATACATAGTAAAAAGAATGCCAGCCACACCACACAACCTGTAGTTTACCACGTCTAGGCTGTGTACTGCATACATCCCACAGAGTCAGCCCTGAAGCACTGTTCTCTCAACTGCTGTAGGCACAAGGTAAGTCACTCTTCTGTACAACAAATGAATGGGGTAGTAGACAGTGGTGACGCATGTATGCAAGGGAATGGATTGGGCTACTGGGATAGCCACAGACAACTGACAGCTATATGGGACCACAGAAACCCTCTACCTAATAATGGCTACCCCATAATATGCAGTAGGCCCCAAGCCAGCAAAACCCACAGCACTATGTGAGGGAATTACAAACACTGGGGTCACAGGAGTGATGTTTGATTATCAATGCTAGAGTCCCCTATCCCCAGGGAATGGATTGGGCTACTGGGATAGCCACAGACAACTGACAGCTATGTGGGACCACAGGAACCCTCTACTTAATAATGGCTACCCCATAATATGCAGTAGGCCCCAAACCAGAAAAACCCACAGCACTATGTGAGGGAATTACAAACACTGGGGTCACAGGAGTGATGTTTGATTGTTAATGCTAGGGTCCCCCTATTCCCAGTGCACCCATGTTCCTAAAGAACTGCAGGACATGCTGGAGGGACAGATCCATATCCCAGAGGCTCCCCTCACTCTGGAACAAAATCCCAATCCATGTTAGGCAGAGCCCCTCAATGACCCTCTTCAAGAGAAATCTTGATGAGTGGATGGGAGATTGTAGGTTTACCCCTGGGATCTCTTCTGTGTCCCTACTAGACAGAGGCACAGTAAACTAACCTTAAAAGGGCTATCTTCTGTGACCTACTATACAGAGGCACAGTCAACTAATCTAAAAGGGTGGCGAAAGCCAAACACACTCTGGCTAGGCTTATAAATGTCCTAGGGCAGATAGCCTAGTATAAACCTATGAACCTATGAACCTATGAACAGTATGTTTGCAAGGTAATACTAGCAGACCATACAATCCCTGGGCTGTCCAAATCAACCTGGTGACATGTACCAGTTCCCCAATATGCAGGGGACAATGTGCTATGTATGTCTGTGTTTGATAGCGTCAGGAAGTAAACTGCACTGTCTGGTGGATGTTGTGGCTTACTGGGCTAAGTACATTACTATGATTGATAGGGTACATGGTTCAAGACTGGCTACGCCTACTCTTTTTCATGTGAGCCACACCTATGGTAGAAGTGCTATAGAATGTCCATATGTCAGTATTTGTTACTGCAAGAAAGGTGGACAAAATCACAGACAATGGAGGGACAGGGGCCACAAATATGGAGAGTACACAGCTCTGAGTAACCTAGATGGTGGCTAGTAGAACAGCTTGTTGTAACAAGTCAGTGTAATACCAGGATATAAAGCCTGTCACATAACTGTGTCAGTACTTCCAACAAGTCAGTGGACACCATCCCATACCCCACAAACGTACAGGGTTTCACAAAATGTCCACATTTATGTCTCATATATCTGTTCTGTTTCTCATAACATTGCAGATGTCTGGCAAACTATTGGCAAATCAATTAAGGTTGCTGCGAAAAAATAATGACAGACAGTTCAGATGCAGACTTCATGCCTATCAGAAAACACATGATAATACAAAACAATTCTACCAACTGTCTAAGTTTGTAAGAGCAATATTAAAATCATGTCCCCATGTTTGGGCCTGTGTCCCACAGTTATATATGGCCCTGTCTAGATTTTTGGTTGTAAGACTTTGAAAGGCATGGGAAATATGTAGCCTTATAATAACAGTACAACACAAACTGTCTGAGGACCAGAGCAGACGTATGGTGCACAATGCTGGACAACTTGCAAAACAGGGACAGTCAGAGGTGTGACGTTCATCACCCTGTGTGTGGTATTACATCTCTTACCCCAGTCACAGCATACCTACAACTACCTAAAGCAGCAACTGTGGACAAAGCCAGGAAGTGAAGCAGGGCAGGACAAAGGCCCACATATACGGGAAGGAGGAACTCCTGCCCAGTCAAATGTAGAAAGTGCAGAATAAAACAGTTTGTGCAGTAACATGGGTTCCCTACAATGCATGGAGTTGGTAACCAAACTGTCTGTCAGAAGTTCCTCACATCACGCTATAATGATCTGCCACTGACATACCAAGAAATCACAGTGTTATGTAAAATGTACCAGACATATTATGCAAAACTCTGTTCAGTCCAATACACTCTGTACACACCATAGATATGGGTCAGATAGTATGGACAGCAGACATCCAGAAAATTCCTCAGCATTATATCAGGGAGGTGCTGGACTGTTTCAGCAGGTTCAGCAGACAACTGGCTGTAGCATACAAAATCCTGGACAGGAGTACAGGTAGGTCTGACCTGGAGTCCCATTGTAAGTATTGATGGTCATAGTGGGCATGCTCCTACACTTAGCTAATTTCAGCCCATGTCTGAACCCACATCTAAATATAGAATTGTGATGCCTGTATACATCTGTGCATACAGACAGCTAGGTATACCTTACCTGTTTTTTCCTATCCCCATCACACATGATTACCTTTATCTATCCGTATGTGGCACATATAAGATATATCTGGATCTGTTGGGTTTAATATATATACATATATACAGGTAACATACACACACACACACACATATATATATATATATATATATATATATATATAATACCATATACAGAGAGGTAGACAGAAGGGGAGAGAGAGAGAGAGAGAAAGAGAGAGAGAGAGAGAGACCCAGAAGGGCATAGAGTGATGTAGTGTTCCAGCCAGTCATACACTAACTGTAACCAGTGGCATGTGCAAATAGTACGGTAAGCTCTAGTGTGTAACAGTAGGTAGGTAGGTAGGGGTTCTCATATCACATCAGCCACTGTGTGTGTGTGTGTGTGTGTGTGTGTGTGTGTGTGTGTGTGTGTGTGTGTATTTCACATACAGCAGAATACACACACCCAACAGACCTATGTCTGTGCAATGGTCCCTCATTTTATGGCCCTGTAACTACTGTCCTCCACAACAGTGGCCTCCCTGTCAGCAGCTACTGATGTCATCCACCCCAACAGCAGTGGCAGACACTATCCAAATGCATAAGCTTCATGCCACATTCAATAACTGTAGCATTATAGTATATACAGCTAGGTAGTGGTTCTAATCTCAGCAACATCATCTCAGTGAGTGCATGTGTGTAAGTATATCCCCTTGCTGCTGTGTTTATTTCTTGCCTATGTGTCTGCAATGCTAATACATTTTAAAGCCTGTGCCTAGAGGCCTACTTTACAGGGCCTGCTGATGTCATCCACCTTAGATGCACAGTTACACACTCTCCAGACACATAAGCTCTTTGGCGCATGCGATAAGTAAGTAGCACTATACTGCATACAGCTAGATAGGTAGTGGTTCTAATCTCAACATTGGCAAATCAGTGCATGTCTGTAAGTAAATCCCTCTGAAGCTGTGTTTATGTCTTGCCTACATGTGTGCAATGCCAATACATTTTAAGGCCTGTTCCACCCTGTGAATCCCATGACTGGATTACTTTACAGGGCCTGCAGGTATCATCCACCTTAGATGCACAGTTAGACACTTTCCAGGTATATAAGTTCTGTGGCGCATGCAATAAGTATGTTGCACTACAGTACATACAACTAGATAGATAGGGGTTCTAATCTCAGAACTGGCAACTGAGTGAGTGAATGTGTGTGTGTGTGTGTGTGTGTGTGTGTGTGTGTGTGTGTGTGTGTGTGTGTGTGTGTGTGTGTGTGTGTGTGTGTGTGTGTGTGTGTGTGTGTGTGTGTGTGTGTGTGTGTGTTGTGTGTGTGGAGAATATCCCCTGTCACAGTGTTTCTGCCTAGTGTGATGGTTATACCATTTTGACGGCTTGTTAACCCCCCACTAGATTACTTTACAGGGCCTGCAGCTGTCATCCACCTCAGATGCACAGTTAGATACTCTCCAGGTCCATATGCTCTGTGGTGCATGCCATAAGTGTGTAGCACTATATTACATACAACTACACAGATAGGGGTTCTAATCTCAGAACTGGCAACTGTGTGATTGTATATGTGTGTGTGTGAAGAATATCCCCTGTAGCAGTGTGGCTGCCTTGTGTGTATGCGTGATGCTTATACTATTTTAAGGGCCTGTTAATCCCCCCATTGGATTACTTTACAGGGCCTGGTGGTGTCATCCATTCAGGTGGCAACCTTACTCTGTGTTGCCTATGTGTGTATGCAATATGTATACATGTCAAGGCCCTGTGGGTACACGGTCCCCCTACATAGACCACATGTATCTAGACATGAATGCTAACTGCCACCACCTACATATGGAAGTAATTATTAAGGCTGTGGTGACTGTAAGTTGTGTGCTGTCTGTCATTGACCCACCAAATGATGTTAACACACTGCAACAAGGTCTTACATCAGGTACAGACAGGCGACAAGGTCCTGGCCTCAAACTAAATGCACAAAACAGTACCATCATACCTATGGCAAGGACATGGCCCCACTGGTTGCCACATCATTGGCAACTCCATAAACACACAACTTGTGTTGACAGACCTGGGTACTCAGTTTGATAATGTCGCATTCTACCATCATGTAGTGGCAGTGATCAGAAAGGCCTTGTATGTGATGAAAGTCATAGGAAAAGGGAGTGCATCCAGAAAAAAAGGTGGGCATGACCTCTGTATAATCCTCAGCCAGTGCAAGAATACTTTAGTATAATGGCCCGTTTGATATGTACCTGTCCAGACATCTGCAATGACTGGAAAGGCCATGGTAAAACCCACAAAGGTAATCCATACCCTTCAACCCCTGTCACATGCAGACAGCCTCTAATCAGTAGTGTCCCATTCAGTATCAGACAGGTTGCCCAGAGGTGGGCTGTGGCATGCCTACAACCCAATGTTGGACCCTGCCTTTCAACAGCTGCCCCATATATGTGAGTCTACTTCCCCACACATTACTAGCACAATAGGCCTGAATTTGATAGGCGACATCAACAGAACCTGCCGGAGAGACAGGTTTGTCTCCCAGAGGCTGCCCTGTCTCAGGAATGTACTTCCCTTACATGTCAAACAGAGTACCATGCAGACCACCATCAAATGTAATCATGAGTGGATGGGATACCACAAATCTGTCCCAGGGGTCCCACCTATGTCCTTCAATGACAGGGGCAACAGGTGTCGACTGATGATTCTGTTGGGGATAAACTAATGGATAGGCTTGTAAGGACCTCAGGGCCAACAGCCTAGTAACCTTGTATGATCCTACGTATATCAGTTATGGCCCTGTGTGCTATGATGGACTGTGTTGTTAAGTGTCCACTCCCATCACTGCCATCTTCTGTGGTGTGTCCCCTATGGGCGACATACCAGTACCATGTCATATATCCACCATCTGACAGATAGGTGAGTGGTACCACAGGTGTATAGGGACAGTTCAGCAACATCTGTGTGACAAAATTACAGATAGCACTGCAAACGTGTTGTAGGGTATCCTCCTTGTGGGTGTCCAACATCCACAGTACACAGATGTTTGCAGAATGTGTACAGGGTCACAGAGGGTAGGCCACAGTTTGGATTTATGTGGTATGTCCACAGCTTTGCTTGCTATGTTTGGCCATTTTGAACAGACTTTCTGATTATGTGGCAGTTTACTGTTTAACAATGTTGGTTGAGGTGAGTAAGGAGGCAGACAGATGTAAGTGGCATATGTCATTTGCGTCAGAATATGCATGCTGCTGCAGTAGCCGCTGGTCTATCAGTTGTGTATGTTTGTAGGGGAAGACTTTGACACATTTCCCTGTCACATGACCACTCCCACCACTCCTTTATTTATGGGTGTTGTGTGGATATCCTGTTCATAGGTTCATAGGTTCATACTAGGCTATCTGCCCAAGGGCATTTATAAGCCTAGCCCATAGATATGTGGCTTTCGCCACCCCTTTAGTTTGAATAAAACTATACCTATTATTTTGCTGTGCCTTTGTCAAGCAGTGACACTGAAGTAATCCCTGGGGTATATCTGCGATCTCCCATCCATTGGTCAAGATTCCTCTTGAACAAGGCCAGCGAGGTGCTCTGCCTCACATGTACCGGGATTTTGTTCCACAGCATAGGGAGTCTCTGGGTGATGAATCTGTCCCTCCAGCACGTCCTATTAATAACCGTGTCAAGGTTTAAGTCTCCCTCCCTTGTGGTTCTGAGGGATCTAGATTTTTTGAGGTGAAGCATATTCATCAAATTTGGGTTTGACATGGCCTTATATGTCAGGCACAGGTCACCTCTGAGCAAGCAGTATGAGACTGAATAGAGCTGGAGTTCTTTCAGTCGGGCAGCATAAGACATATTTTTGAGACCCTTTATCCTCTTGGTGAGGAACTTTTGGGGCCTTTCCAGCTGCTGCAGGTGTCGGGTCAGATACAACTCGAATGGGTCATAGTACTCAATCATAGGGCTAATGAGTGATGAGTACAGGGGGACGATGACCTCCTTGATCTAGATGTGAATCCCTTCATGATCAGGTGGGCAATGTAGAAGGTTTTCCTGACTACTTTAGCAACATGAGTGTCAAGCGAAGGCTAGTGTCAACCTGGGTCCCCAGGTCCCTGATGACTTCTTCTGTGCTCAGTGGATTGCCACCTATATGGTAGCTAGGGGTAACCTTGTTTTTCCCGAAGGGTATGACTATGCATTTCTTGGCGTTTAACTTTAGGCCATGGCTCTGGCACCAGTTATCCGTTTCTGTGAGGCCCTTCTGAAGGATATCTGTGTCAGAAGTGTTTTCGACTATGGCGCCCAGTTTGCAGTCATCTGCAAACTTTGTCAGCCATAACCCTCCTGTGTTTGCTTGTACTTCAGAAAAGTAGATGCCGAACAAGAGTAGACCCAGGACTGAGCCCTGTGGTACACCACTTGTAACAGGCTTTGAGTCTGACATGGCTCCAGCAACTCTGACCCTGTGGGTTCTGTCACTTAGCCAGTTTGCAACCCATCTTGTGATGTATGGGTTTACATTCAAGCTGATGAGTTTTTCAATGATACCTGAGTGGGGTATTCTGTTCTAAGTGTTTGGGGGGTACGGTAGGTCTGTAGCAGGTAGCTGAACATACTGATGCATATGTTGCAGGCTGCAGCTGCTGCATTCTGCCCAACAGCCATACTGGGGAATGCAAACACATTATGGGACAGCAAACTGTATATGTGAGTGAGGGAGCAGTGTCGGCTCAGTTGTTACAGCATAGCTAGGGTGAGGGTACCCATAACAGTCCAGGTGAGGCATGTACCTCTGGTACATATGTTATGTAACAGTGCCATCCAGAGAGTGGTAGGTGACATTTAGGACACCTATACGTATATGTGAAGTGTGTCCCAACCTACAGGCCTTTGAGGTGCTAATATGGGTGGCAGTGACTGTAGTAGCAGCAACCATTTCTGCTTAAAATTGCACAGCTCAGTCATTTAGCTGTTCCAACAACAATGTACTTGACATGCAACACACTGGAATGGAAGCCAGGACTGTGGGGGGAAAACTTTTAAGCATGCTAGGAATGTAACAGATTGAGCTACAGACTCAATACTATAAGAGGTGTATTTGCAAGACATATGTGCATGCACACAGTCTGCTACACAGAATTGGCATGAACATGTGTATGATGTGTGACACTGAACAGTCTGTCATGATTTCATAATGTCAATGTGTACTGACTTGCCAGTACATCAGCACACAGCACAGGATGTGTGACAAGTGTGCCAAATGTAAGTGGCACAACTGTGCACATTCTGCAACAGTCTGTAGTTATCTTCTCCACCTGATATCTTAGGCCTCACGTACATCCATCAAAATGTATTTGTCTGTGTACTGGTTTGCTGTCTGTATCACAGTCTCAAGTACATTGTCATTTGTCTCATTATATATACAAGCAGTGTGTCACTGGCAAGAAGAATATGTTTATGGAAACACCTATTAGTCTTGAAAGCTAAGTGGCTTAGTGGGCTAATGCACTATATTGTAGTTGACAGGGTCCTGGGTTTGAAACTTGGCAGGGGCTGAATTTTTTTCTGCTGTGCATCACTGATAAACCGGATAAGTTTATGGAAACACCTGCTAGTCTTCAAAGCTGGTGGCCTAGTGGGGTAATGTACTATGCCATAGTTGGCAGGGTCCCAGTTTCGAGACTTGCCAGGGTGATCATTTTGCTGATGTGCAGAATGGTGTCAGACAGACAGAAGGTGATTAAAGTAGTCTTAAGCAGCTTTAAGCAGGTTTGCGCACTGCAATGCCAAGTGGCGTTTAGCCCAGCTTAAACCCGCGCCATTTCCCAAAAAAGAAAAAAAAAGGGGTGATAGGAAAGTGGTGAAATAGGGACAAGCAGGGGGAAAATCAATATGAAAGGCAGGTAGGGATGCGCAGGACAGGTGTACTAAAGGACCATAGCTCTCCATTTCTTGTGCAGCAACAGCTGTGTATGTTGTGGACAATTTGGAATTTGGAGCCTTAGATCCCAGAGGGAGGGATGTGAGCAACATAACTTTGTTGATTAATTGCTGTGATGATTGATTGATGGCAGTGTACGTGTGTGTGAAATGGAGAGCTATGAATGGGGCAATATGTTTTTGCGGGATAGATGCCCTTTTTTTTAAGGAGAGAGTGGGATGTTGGGGAAGTGATGTAGGTACATGTGGGGAGGTAAGCTGGGTGGGAGAGGTAGCATTTGCAAACAGACAAGACAGCAGACAGGGGCGGTGTATGACACATGAGGGGGTAAATGACTTAGATGGAAAGGGTGTTGTGGAATCAAAGGACCAAGTGCCCCCAGATGGCGGCAGTAGGACTGAGCTCCCCACCCATGGGCAGTCACCACTGCTCCTTCACGTTCTCAAAATTCATTATGCTGAGGGCTGGGCACCAGGGCCAGCCTACCCCTCCAGGTGTGTCAGTCTGCCCTCGATCTGGTGCAGTCGATTGTCCATGTCACATTGGAGAATCCTGCGCACCATCCCTGGGAGCTATTTTTGGGTGATCACTCCTGCTCTATCCCCTGAGGCAATTCCACCTATGGGTGGTGCAGGACCAGTGGAGGGGGCAGCTCCAGATTGGGTCCCAGATATATTGGGACCTGGTGCCACAGCCAGATAAGGTGGAGTAGGTGGGTCCACAGGTACTGGCCTACCCACTCATGCTATAGTGTTGAGGTTTTCGTCAAAGTGTATAGGTCAGTTATGCACAGAACATTTAAACATTAGTTATAACAGCATAGCATACAGAACACAACAATAAATGGGATAACAGTCAGTATTGTAACAGCATGCCAGTAACTGTTACGGCAATAGGCCAACAACATTAGTATTTCAAAAAGGTATATTAGTGTGCAACCATTTTAATATGTAACAATAATTAAACCCAAGGCCCAACACAAGGTTTTGAGAACAACATATGTGAAATGGAAACCATACCTGTAGTATAACAATGATAATATTGTGATGCAGATAATGGCTGGGGGGAGAGAGAGATATTCCATTAACAACAGTATATACTTATATTTATTGCAACAGTACAATGTCTACAAGTACCCTATATCTCCTGTAGCATGTAAATACCTCTCAAGCTATTCACATGGGACAGTATGGGCCAAGCTGTAACACCTACAGGTACACTACTAGAGGGGACTATTACATGCCAGGGGAACATATATGATTACCAAGGTGCACTGTGCACTGATGTTGTGTGAGTGTACTACTGACATACTTCGACTGGGTGTTAAATGTGTCCAAGGGTTTTGGCAACAGTGATCACTATCCGTGACAGTGTGATGCTTGAGAGACATGTATCATGCACAGTACAGAGAGTTTACATGTATCCTGCTGTCCTTGGCAGGCATGGGGTTAGATTAGCAGCAGACATTCACAGACACACCAGGCATACAGCTGTAACAACAATAAAAAGTTTTATTAGTCTTATTAACTTGGAATAGTAGTGTACTTGTGGATATTTAATTAATGCAGTCTTATCATCTTGCTGAGCAATGCTGTTTACACACCAGTACATCTGGAGATACAAATTAGTATACCATTGGAACAGCTAGGAGAAGTTATTTACCTGTAATTCCTGTGGGGAGAATATCTGTTAACAATACAAATCTGTTTCTATACATATTCCGTAGTGCTTGTCTGTTTCTATAAATATATATTAGTACTTGTCCATGGATTTGAACCCCAGTCTGTGTGTGGAAAAAATGAACAACATACATATCGTTTAGCAAACTGAGCTAATGAGCCACTGATTTGTGTTGAATGACTGATATTTGCCTAGAGCTCACCTGGTAACAGATTCTCACTTGCTAATGTAGGTAGAGTGTCACACAAGACTGCAGTGACACTTGAACACACATGCATGAGATGCATGCATGACAGAGATAGTAGGTGAACTGTGTATTACTACCTGGAATCCAGGTGTACACATTTAACCTCTAGTAGATCGGAATATGTGTGATGTGTGCAGACCATATGGGTTGGCTAGCTTACCCGTATACAGCTGCAGATGGCATATTTGTAGTTTACAGCTATTACAGTTTCATACTTGCCTGCATCAGCATAACTACGTTCATGAATGCATACAGCTGAAATGCAAAGGGTAACACAAGACAACCCTGAGAGAAACACACTACACTACCTTACACATTACTATTTAAGGTTCAGATGTTATAGTGAAGAACAAATATAATGCAGTATATCTTGTAGTACAACTCCACATGTACACTTTAGCAAAACAGTTCTTTATCAGCCAACCTTCAGTCACTTCATGGTATTATACCCATGTTTACTTCACAGCACTTGTAATAAACATTTTCATGATCAACAGCCTAAAGTACATACATTTGGCACAAGAAACCTTTATTGAGGGTGACATGAAACAGTTAACAGTATTTTTATTCTTGAACACTTTACATAATGCAGACATTGAAAGATGGTTGTTATTCCACATTGTATGCATTACTAACTTTATTTCCTTAAGCATTTTGACTGCAGGTGTACTTTATTTCCTGAAATTTATGATTGCAGATGATTTATTCCCTTCATATTATGAATCCAGTTGTACTTTATTACCAGTAACATCATTATTAATACAGTATACACTTGTTATTCCTTAACATTATTAATGCAGTAGTAAATTGGTTTCCTAAACATTATCAGGTTTCATGCTTTCATGTATAGTAAACTGTATCTGGCATTACTTACTTATATCAGTCCAGGTCTATTAACACATTCATTGCAGTACACTCAAAACAGAATATACCTACTGGCAGTTACTACTGTACACTTTCTTAATTATATTAGTATATATTGCAGGATATATCTGTACTCACCACACTCTCGGTGCTACCTGGCCAGGTACCCTGCATGGGCCTCCAGGTTGTGAGCTCTCTCCTCTGCAGCTGTGGGGAGATAAACACACCATTATGTGTACCTGTCTATCAGATATTCATACTAGACATTGATAAATCAATGCTTCCTATACTTATAAACTTGTGGGGCATTGTTGTCCCAAGCATCTTGGATCCACTGGGCCAAGAGTTCCCCCTTCCTACGCTTCAGGTCATTGTAGTGGTGATGCACCTGCTCACCAGTGCAGATGATGCCAGTTGCAGTGGTGAGGTTGCGTGCCAGCTGGTCCCAGGCCTCAGACTTGTATTCGAACCCCTGGTACTGGCCCTGCAGCAGCCGGTTGTCATAGTCTTTTACAAGAAGCCCAACCATGACCCTGGACTCCAACATGCCCTACCGCTGTGCCCGGAAGTGCGCACCCTCTCCAACTACAGCCATAGCTCCTGCACGGATCAAACTCCAACAGGTTCTGGCTATATTCCCACTTGTTCAGCTTAAATAAGGCTCTTTTCTCACCCTTTGCCGCCATTGGACTATTTTTAAAAATGCTAAGTGAAGCTTGTCACCACGCTAACTCACTAAGCTTAGCTGAGCAGTGCTTAAATTGGCAAATGCTTAGCAATGCCCAAATCAGCTAAGCGGAGCTGTGTGTTGCTAAGTACTGCTAAAAGGGGACCTGTTTAAGCATTGCTTGCCTTGGCTTAGCAATGCTTAGAAGAGCTTAGCTACAGCCAAACCACATTTTTTTTAAATAAACACAAAAACATCAAAAGTAATTGTTCATTAATGATACTTTATTATTATGTGTATCTATTCTAATTTTAGATCTCCTAACCTTATGCATTTAACTATGTTATTTTGGAGTGTGAGTTTAATGTATTGGACACTTGTGTGTAACTGGGGCTTTTATCCTCGCATCTCCAATGCAAATGGGCTTCTGGTCCAGCTGGACTAACCTGGTTAACAATGTCAAGTGTACCCAATAACAAAAAATATTTTTATTACATTTTCCTATTGCATGTAAAAACAGAATGGCCTGTATTCGAACCATGCACCTACAGCACACAAAGCCATGACTCTAACCATTCAGCTACCAAGGAATGGTGATTACAACTCTACATTTCTATACAGCTTTCAGTTACATTTAAGCACTGCTGAGCATTGCTGTGCACCATGCAAACCCGCTTAGCTATGCTTAAACTTGACCTTTCCTAAATAATTAAATGCATCCGGTTTCTATTTTTAGATGTCTGGCATGTCTCTATTGCTAAGCGCTGTGCCACACACACACACACACACACACACACACACACACACACACACACACACACACACACACACACACACACACACACACACACACACACACACACACACACACACACACGCGTGCACATAGATGCACACACACACACACACACACACACAAAATGATTTAAATGTCCTTCACTTTATTTAAGTGCCATCCGGCACTTTAGCATTGCGGGGGGGGGGGGTGCTGCTCATCTGTGGATGCTGTAACACACCCTCTACACTGATTCTGTCACCATGTTACATGTCTCTCTCTCAGTAGTGCACCTTCATTAATATGCAAGGCATGCTGCTGAGGGGGAGCTGCAGACATGGCAACAGTACACTCTGTGTAGGACTTACACTATTCCTACATGGAGTTTATTAAATCTGGGGGATGATAAAAGCAACACACAGTATCAGAACAGACCAAGATCCATCATACACTATTGTAAATAAAAAAACTAAAGATAGCCCAGGCAGAAAAACTTTGAAGATATACAGATAAATATAAAGGAAAAATAAAAAATAAGCAATTCATTGATGACCCAAAAAATTTATTGAGAACTGGGAAGCAAATTAAAGGAATAGAAACACCACTGAAAAAAGAAGAAATAGACACATTTGAGAGAAATACCGAAGAAGACCCTGTGGAACATAACAAAGGTGCAGAATGGACAGAAGCAGTAAAAGGAACAGTAAGAAGTTCAAATGTACAACATATAAAATGGGATGAAGTTACAGCCACAGGAATTGAAACAAAATTAAGAAAAAATCTTAAATGGAAAATCCCAGACCCAGATGCAGTAACTAGCTTCTGGATAAAAGTATTAACATCTCTACAAGGAGATTTAACCCTGAGTAAAAACTACTTTTATGCACCTCCTGAACAGACATTAACCTGGTTAACAACAGGAAAAATGATACTCCTTCTTAGAGTGAATCTGCAAGGTATCCTAAAAACTATAGACCAAAAACTTGCCTTCATACCTCTCAACCTGGAAACATCACAAATCTGCACAAAGGCCCATGAAAAACAGTTACATCTCGCCAAAAATCTGTATGCTGATTAACATAAAATCCACATACATAATTATGCAACCCCTCCCACTCCAATAGAATTGTGGCATACCTACATTCAAACACAAATTGAAGAACAGACAAAATATTAAACAAGACAAAATATAACCAGAACAATAGCATTTTGTTTATATTAACATTTAAATGTGTATAAAACTATGAACTTGTATAAAAGTAGAATGCATTTTTTTTTATAAAAATAAAATTAACTAGCAATGTCTTTTGGCTTTTCCTGGTTAGGGTTCACCAAAGCAGATCACCGGTCTGCAGACTAACTGGTAGTGGAGTTTTTATGGTGTTGAGTTGCCAACCCAGTGCCCAACCTTCACAGAAGGCACATGCACACACGCATCTACCTGCATGTCTTTAAAACTCACTCAGCCACAGGGAAGACATGCAGACTCCACACAGAAGGTGCTCAAGCCAAGAATTGAGCCAGAGAACCTCTTGCTGTGAGTCGACAACACTAACCACTGCAACATTGCGGCCAACATAAAAATAAAATTAACTGCTACACTAATATTAAATAAAATATAACAATGACAATTTATTTATATTAACAAACAGCATGTGATTAACTTTAAAACAAAAAAACTGAAAAAGTAATAATGGCTTGTCTTCTTTTTTACTTATCCTTCATTGTTCTGTAACATTACCCTTTCATGCTGTATACACTTGCACTTCAGTACTGTCAGTAAGCAAGTTTTAAAGAAAAACTGGCAAATAGCAGACCATTGAAATGAAAACTGAACTTAAATACAGATGCTATGTGCAACATCAATAGCACTAAAATTAGTGGATGCAGTTTTAAAAGGATAGACCAGTCTAGTCCAGTTTTGGTGTGTCATTGTTATTGCTATAAATGACCAGACAAGAGCAAGATCACTAGAAAAGCATCACATCAAGCTACCGTATTATTTTATTATGCATCATTTGTAAACTAGCTAAGTGGGATGCTCTCTGAACCCTGTCAACCAACCTACACCTGGTCTTTGCCAAAAGGCCAAGAATAGTGACCCACAAGGGAAAGGATAAATACAATACATACACAAACAATTTAGTATAGCCAATTAAGCAGCATATTTTTGAGAGGAAGTTAGAAACTATGATACCTGCATAAAACTTAAGCAGACATGGGAAAAACATTCAGACTTTATACAGCCAATGAATGGGGTCAAGGACTGAACCTCATATCTTGAATCTGTGTATCCAAAAACTTTCCACCAAGCAGCTATGCTGCCCTGATAAATGCTAGGAACTGCAAGCTTTGCCCCTGTGTCAAAACAGTAAAATATGAGTAAGAAAGTAATGACATTTTTAATAGGTCTAGTTAAGACTAGTTTTTTTTTTTCATAATCAATCTTTATTATTTTTTCCGAGTTATCATACAATATTACAGAAAACCAAGAAAACAAACAATGCCCAAATGAAACTTATAAAAACAATGCTACAAAATATATACACTATATACATGAATGCTTCCATCAATTAAACAAGGTCAATATAAAAAGATAAGAACTTCTGACAGGAATATTAAAAGATCATTTGTCAATATACTAAATAATTAATGCTGAACAAAAATTTAAACATATATGTCCAGGGGTTAACGTGGATTCGGAACATTAAGCCAACAGAATATTGAAAATTTTCTCCCATATTTTCGGATTATTTATGTTTTTCCTATGATCCTTAATTAATAATTTGTGAGCTTAAATATGTTTTATCGCTAAACCTTTAAAGTATCCCATGAAGTTAAGACTAGTTTTAAACCTCTTAATTTCACCAATTCCCAAAGTGCCATAAACTATTAAAAAAAAACAATGAACATTTACCCAGCACATAAATAATTGTCAAATATAATATGCTCAGCAGGATTCTTACTGAAGTCTTTGCAAGCACTCATAATAATTTAATATAACGACATATTGATGTGTCTTGATGCAATGGTGTCTGAAAATAATACTGGTGCAGCACTTAGCATGTTGCTACTTCACAGGTCTTGGCTCCCTGACTTGATTCTTAGAAGTGATGCCTTTTGTGTGGAATTTCAATGTTCTTCCCAAGTTCATATGTGTTTTAACAGGGATCCCCACATTCCCTCCTCGTTAAGGAATACTTGCAGGTGGACTGAGTTAGACTGTATTGTTCAGAAGACAGTTAAAATAAATATTCAGCTTTTTACATATAAAAATCATTTCTAAATTCAACACCTTTTTTCTGTTTCTGAGCTTGAGGTCCAAACTATGTCTGGTCTTCTGTTACAATTTATTTTTGTAACTGCTACTTGACAGATAGTTCAACTCTTGTTAATTTAAGAGTTCAATAACATTACAAATCAAATTATGCTACTAAACCAGTGCAGCTCCTCTTTGCTTTTGGTGTGACATCACTGTGGGGTGAACAGAAATGTCTAGAAAACCCTAGGATTGCACGTGCATTGGGCAGCTGTTTTATTATTATTTTTTTTTAATTATTTTTTTTTTGAGAGATGTGAATATGACCGGGGTAAATTACCTGTCACCTTTCAAATAGTACTTTCTGCGATTCCTTCTTTATAGTGGGACAGTAATCTTGGGGATCTGTGGAACTGGGGCACAGGGAAATTAAAACTGTTACTACGTGAAACTGTAATCTTTGAAGGCATATGAGGGGTTATAGTTAGTCTTGGGATATATGGCTGTCAAGATGAGATTGATTTGTTGAAGAAACCTGCCAGATTAACTACAGCTGCGTTCCGGGTAGTTTATGTCTGACTGGTGAAAATTTGCTCTGTGAAAGAATTGTAGAGCAATGGTCACTGGCTATGTTGGGAAAAACATTTGTACTGATTTTATTGTTATTGTTTAGTTGCTCCAGCATTTTTGTTTCTCTTTCTTTCACAGAGGATTTGTGCACCAATATATTAGTAACTAATCAGACTGTAATTTTCTTGTTTATGCTTGAAAACACATTTGGGAGCTGTTTCATAACAGAATAAACTACTTTCCCAGGTTGCTCATTGTTTGATCATTCAGAAGGGTAATCCGCTGACTTCAGCAGAGTGCCAACAAGAGTGCATTAAACAGAATCATCAGTTGTTCACCTATAAATATGATAAAATAAAAAGTGAGAATGGCCCCCAAGAAAAGTCCAATGAAGAACATTTGTACAGGTCACAGAGGTACACGTGTACAGACTGCGAAATCAGAGATAAAGCTGTTGCGCTTTCTATAGGGCAACATATTAAAGATCACTGTATTTACAGTTATGACTTTGTCATTGTGTAAATAGTACACCTGGGGTGTTCTGAAATCAGTGCATTCTAGATGAGAATATTACCTTGTCACAGACTGCAAAAAAATCACACAAAACAGAAATTTTCATTATCCAGTATCCACAACACAGCACACATTTAAAAGGATCCAGACAATTCAATTTTTGTAGCATTTTCAATTTTATGAATAATTCTTGAGCTTTTCTCCTCGGGCCTCCTCTGAAAAAGGGCAATAGCTCAGTTGGACTATCCTGGTCAACAAATGTCAAATAAATAAATTCACTGTCTCCATCAACCAGTGTGTGAGGAGTTGACTGATGTGTAATCTGGTACACTGCTACATATATTTCTTAAGCAGTGTTATTTTTTTTCATCCAAAACATAAAAAAATCAGAGATGGCTTCACTATTTTAACACAGAACTAATCTGCAAAGCTACTTGCAGTGACATCCCAGAGAAAAGAAATTGGTTGGGGTCCTTGCTACCATATTAATGTCAGTACAGTTATTGTCCATGAGTCCAACGACCAACAGTACAGCCCACAAGATATAGTCCTTCCCGAATGCAATGTAACTGAACCTAGTATGTGATGTCCATTTTGGCTGGCTGCCACAAGTCAGGTGAACAGCTGTAAACTAAACAACTTTTTGTTAAAATATCTCCAACTCCTGTTCGATTCTCGGTTGGTATGCCTTCTGTGTGGAGTCTGCATGTCCTCCCCGTGGTCGAGTGGCCTCCGAAAGACATGCGTGAATGGGCGTGCCTTCACTGAAGGTTGGGCATTGGGCTGGCAACTCGGCACCATAAAAATCGACTGCCAATCATTAGCGGACCAGAGTTCCGCTGTGGCGATGCCTAACCGGGAAAAGCCAAAAAGACAAACATCTCCAACTCCAAGAGGAGTCTCCAACAGGCAGTCAGGCACTGACTTGTAACATTGACATCATTACATACACCCCTGCTTGTTGATGTTGCAGGATATGCTGGTGATGTGTGATTATGTCACCGGTAACTAAAAATTCTAAATTAAAAAAAAAATTGGAATTTAAAGTGGCCCATCAGTAATTTGTGGCACACCATTATTTTGCCATCAAAACCAGGAAATTCCAAGGAATTCGGTACGGTTGAGAGGTATGCTTGCCTTCCAACAATGTATAAACTGTACACTGGAACTGATGCCGGCAGAGTTTATATTCATTTAGAACTCAATCATGGCAACAGAACAAAAGGGTAATACAAGAAAGTCATATGGTACAAAAGATAATTTGTTAAATACAGTCATAATGGAGAATTGTAAAAAGGGGAAGAATTTAAGTATGGCATGGATAAATTACAAAAAAAAAAAAAACATTTGACAGCATCCCACATTCATGGATAAAGGAGTGCTTACAGATCTATAAGATACATCCTACATTGATCAGTTACATTAAAGTGACCATGAAACATTGGCAAACCACACTGCAGCTAAGCCATGATAAAGAACAAATTATCCCAGAGATAAAAAATTCAAGAAGGAATATTCCAGGGAGACTCTTTGTCACCACTGTTTTTTGTCTTGCACTTAACACATTAAGCTATCTACATAACAGATTAGATCATGGTTACAATTTGACTCCCAGAAAACAACAAAGTAAAGACTTATCTTCTTTTTGTGGATGATTTAAAACTGTATAGCTTATCAGATGAGGTGCTGACAGCACAACTGCAAGTGGTCAAAACTTTCTCAGATGATATGAGAATGCCATTTGGTCTTGATAAATCTCCAAAAGTGACATAAATCAGGAGAGCTGCAGCACCAAGAAAACATCAGTCTGGGACAGGAATGAGATATAAAGGAACTTGAGCAAGAAGAAGTGTATAAATATTTGGGAACTGATGAAGGATCGACAATATAACATGAACAAATGCGAACAAAACTCAGTAAGGAATATTTTAGAAGACTAAAATTAATTCTGAAAACAGCTTTGACGTCTAGGAATAAAGTCCAGTCTATAAACCAATTTGTGCTTCCTGTTCTAATTTACAGTTTTGGGAAGATTGACTGGTCTCGAATGGTACTGGATAAGTTGGACAGGAAAACAAAATGCTTCACTCTTATCAAAAGATATACAAAAATCAGTGTATATCAAGATTACATATCTCTTATTCTGAAGGAGGCATGGGCCTTCTCAAAACTGATTACATGTAGAGATCTGCAATTGTAGGACTGCATACACACCTGCTGGCTTCACCAGATCCAAACATAGTGAATGTTTTAAAACATGAGAATAGGTCTAAGGTGACTTCCCTGCTTAGTTTAGCAGAAGCATATTGGTGTCAAGAGTGGGAATGAAAATCAAACCAGAAGCAGAGACAATCAAACAGCAACTGAATGTACCAAAAACACAAAAGAAAGTATATAAGAAGAAAGATCAGATGAAAAGGGAAGAAATGTGGAAAAGGCATAAATACAGTTGCAAGTATAGAATCCTGGAAAAAACTCATATTGCTCAGGGAATGATGCAAGAATAGTTAAGGACAGGTGAATTTAAACCAAAAAATGAAAGGTTAGTATTGGCAGCTTAGGATAGTGGACTGTGTACAAGATGGTTTACAAAGTCCAGTGAACATGTTGGAGAAACAGACAAATACAGGGTCTGTAATAAAACAGAACTGAAGACAGTCATACATGTTGCTGTTTTGTGTGATACACTAATGGCAAAGAGCCTGTATACCGAAGACATAATAATGTGCAAACATTACAATACTGAAGTAGCGGGGAAGTATTGGAAACATCAGCCACAAAGCATTATAGAGAATGGTGAATTTTATATCACATGGGACCACACATTACCAACAGTTCAAAAATAGATGCAAAAAAACAGATATAGTAGTCCATGAAAAGAAGACAAAAGTAGCACTGATCATTGAAATTGCTGCACCCAGTGATTACTGTGTCTTACATACAGTGTGACACACATGTAATCATAAAATACCAGGATTTGCAGGTAGAAATGAGGGCAGTGTGGAAGGATTCCCAAATAGTTCCAATAGTAATAGGAGCAATGGATCTCATAAAACAAAAAATTATAGTCGTATTTAGATATGCTACCAATACATGTAACTCTATATGAATTGCAGAAGGAGTCAATTCTGGGCACATTGTGGGTACCACGAACAGAACCTTTGGCTAACATCAGACATTGAACCATTACTAATTTCACAAATTTTAATCAGACTTTGACTTAGGAATAGGGTCCATTCCTGTCATGGTATTATTAGCTACCCAAAAGACTTGGAGAAATTGACAAAGAGGCCATCATACTAGGCAAAAATCTGAACATTCTTCAAAAATCTGGACATTTGAGAGGTATAAGCACATACATCCTTTATGGACATAAATAACTTGATTTTGCCTAGTCATATAAATTGGAAAATAGAAAGGACTAGTTGCATTGAAATAAATCAAGACTCCCAGGGAGTTTTCTCTGCAAGAATTTAGCTGCCAAACTGTGCAATTCATAGAAGATAAGCTCTATGGCTTAGAGGGATAAAGTCCTGAATATGATCCAGATGACCCACGTTTACTTAGCGACCCAGAAGCCATACAAAGTGGGAAATCAGTGATGAACTCTCCTTTACCTGTCACTGATTCCCCTGGGGGAAACTACACACATGGCAGGAAGCATCTACTTATAAAAAGAAACATCTTTCTGCAAGTAACATCCCTTGCCATGTCCAATGCACATCCACACCTAGTGTGCTACTAGGACATATGCTAGTGAGGACTGGCAAGAGTTTAAAGGAAAAAAAATCTTGATGATTTCCTATATGATGGTCATGCTGTAGTGAAGCTCCTACCCTTCAATGGGGAATGAATAGGTACCATTTTGGCAGTGGATCTGACAGTCAGCCGATAGAAGGAGCAAAATGTGCAGTCAAATAAAAACAATGCAGTCCTCCAATGCCACCATGTTTGTATATAATAAAAGCCCAAAACATCAGTCCACTCACTTCTTTAACAATATTATCACAACACAGTCCACTGTCAAAGAGGCAGAGTATTTGTGTATGCTACTGGCAACCTCAGTTTGCTTAATATCTTGGGAGAAAAAGGCCTGAAAGGAGGAGGAAGGAAAAAGCAGTCTATACCTGCTTTTTTCTTCTGGGAAAGGCATGAGGTACTCCTGCTTTTGGTATGACTTCTGTAGTGGTAGGGAGTCAGCTACCTGGGAACGTTCACTCAAAGTAGCAGAGCCCATGAAGCTTCTCAGAAATGAGAGGAAAGAAGGATGCATGTCTACGTCTTGAAAGGCTCCACAGTATACCATTAGTATTCTCACAAAAAGGAAGGAAAAATCTATCACAAACATAATTTGTTTTCACTTAGTGAAAGTGTTTTATATTTTAAAATAAAAATAAAAAAAACAGAAAAGTAAATGTTATTACAACTATTCTAGTTGAACACCATTTGCTATGACCAGATGTTCTAAAACAAATTACAGCTCCTGATGTGCTTTCTCCATTAAAGCTAACCACCAGAATCTGCTATCTGCCTAAATTTTAACATTAGAGTAGTAACCCAAGCAGATCTTGGTTGCCACTGGGAAGCAGACCATTACAGGATGTGGTACAGTGTAACAATGTCAAGTCATGCTGTCATAATCTCACGTGACAAACTGGCGCCGAGGGAAGATCACCGTTAAGATAGCAGTACAATAAAATTGTTCAGGAGAAAGGCACAATATATTGAGAAATAGGGAGTAAATAAATATGCATTCGCTCATCAAATTTGTAATTATATGTCTACATAGTGAGTTACGCTAAAAAGTATTACTGGACATATTTTTAGTAAACAATGTATGAGTAAAAAAAATAATCAGTAACGATAACTAGAAAACACGATCAAGTACTTTTATTGCTGGTATTGCAAAAGTGAAAAACAACATGAAGTTGAAATGAATCTAAAGCAGTATTTATAACCATATGTAGAGGCTGTCACAGAGTAATGTTAAGAACAACACCTGGCAAGTAATCCTGCAATGACACAGTTCCGTAAGAACAACACCTGGCAAGTAATCCTGCAACAACATGTTCCATAAGGGGGGATTGGGTTGTCATAGGCTATTGTTAAGAGCAACACCTCACAAATAATCCTGCAATGGCATAGTTCCATAAGTGGGGATTATCTTACACAGACACCTATTAAGTTGTATGTATTTAGCCTTGGAGGCTTCAGGGGGTGTTGCAACTGCTCAAAATTGTTAAATAAGGATATCCACATGTTTCTGCTCTACTTGAAAGTGTTCCACTCACTTGCATACAGATGGATGGTGACAGTCTATCATCTGCTGAAAGGAGTGGTGCCAAGCCTCATCTGAACTGTTGGTGCATGGGAGATTATCCAGAACCTGATCCCGTGGATTCCATTCAGAAATCAGGAACATAGGACCTGCCTGACATCATCTTCTATGTCTCCCAACAGAGGCGTCTTCCCAGTAATCTATGAAAGAGTGTAACTCTTGATCCAAGGTCTTGACAAGGTCATCAAAGGCAGAAGGCACATCAGCAACAGGGATGAAGCTTAGGCCATCAGCATCTTCACTTGCATGGGAATGTTTTTGTCATTTTTAACCAAACTGAGCTCCTGAACCTTACACCAAAGGGACTGTCCAAGTTGAAATCAGCAACCTACTATCCGGACAGCAGGAAACACAGTTTTGCAAGCACTTTGGCTCGCTTTCTCAAAATCCGCTAGAATACTTATGGGATTAAGAGTTGATCTTAATTCCAGTACTTTACGGAAAACATTTTTATATGTTTCTTCTGTTTTATTAGGAAGTAAAGTGTAAATCATAGGATATGCTCGGTTATCTATCAGTGCGTGTATTGTAAATACCTGGTACAAAATGCTCGGTGACACTTTAAACGTCCCATCAATGAAGCAGTGATTGTTATCCTGGAGAAGCAATAGATTCTCTGTTGTTCCAAACATTATAATCTGCAATGCATCTTTGTTGCCTGAATCCCACAGCATGAAACATTCCTCCCTAGTTGTCTTCTGCAAAGCATCTGGAATAGCAATGTCACTCAAACATGCAAGTTGTGGGTATGGACCTCCCTGAGTTTTCCAAATTCTTTCAATGGTTCTCTGTGAAGTATGGTAAGCAGGCAAAATAGGTAAACTGTCAAAGGTAATCCTCGAGTGCTCTGTGGGATGATTAGCTGAGGCTTTTCAGCTGTTGTCTTTGCATGCTGTAATTTTCTCTGAACAGCTTTCTTGGCTTCGTTTTCCTCTGGAGCTGGCGCATGGTTGTGATCTGACATCTTCTGAAAAGTACCAACAATTGCAAGTTTAACATGGCCTTTGCAGTCTCTATTCATACAATGCCACAAAGTGCTTCCATCAGCGTTTATTCGATCTTCAATCTCTTCTTAATCGATACCATTAGACAGCATATGATCTTTATTTTTCTGAGATTCACATACTCCATTTTTATTTAATTTTCCAAAGTTGCATACTACACACTATATGATTCCTAAAAAGTAGCCAAATGTCATTCTTGAACAGCAGCCCACGGTGTACGGCACATGACTCCCAAGAACTAGTGTAACATCACTGTTGAACAGCAGCCCATGTTGTACGTCACATGTGAGTAAACTATAGGCTGGTTATTGTGAGGAGCTTTTGTTGGTGCTTTTTTGTGCTGCACTGTTTTGTCGGCATGTTTTTGACTGGTTCACCCACTACAGCGTGCTTTTGTTGTCGCAAATCTGTCACATGATTTTTCTTGGGCAATTTTTTGACAGGGCTGTTTTGTGTAGTGCGTTTTTTATCGCATCACCCATAGCTATAATGAGACTCCAACTTACAGTGCTTACTGATAATACAGACAACAGTCCATGGGCCCGATTCCAAAAGACTTGCTCTCAGTGCAAGTGACCACTTACACTGAGAGCAGCTGTTTTGGAATCTGGCCCCTTTATAAGCATGTTTATAGTTAGGTCTTACACCAAAGTAAGTTGCTTACACTGAGAGCAAATCTTCAGTGTCAACTTAAACCTGAGAGCAACTCTGCTCTAGTGGAATATACTCTAAAGTACCTTATATAGGTTTGCTGTAGTCATCATACCAAAGGCAATACAATGCACCAACCACATGAAGAAAGTTTGTTTGGATACAAATGGTTATTTCACATTGGGCAGGATTCACGAAGCCTCCGTGTAAGAGTTATAACTCTTATACGGAGGCTGCAGTTAAACGGAGTGATGTCAGCATGCTCTGCATATTCATGAGAGCATGCTGAATCACACCTAAGGCTAACACGGTCCGTGTAAGACAGTAGGGGGCGTGTCCGTAGGCCGAGCCCTGTAAGCGGACACGCCCCCAGAAGAGTAAAAGTGCCCAAAGTAAACACCCATGACAGAGTCCATGGAAATGTGAATAAACACAACACAACACATGCCCCCACAGACTACGAACATAAAATGTACAAATGAACATCTCATAATTTTTTTTAAATTGTAAAGATGTTTGCCCATGAGTGCGCTCGTTTGCGCGGGCATGTCCGTAGCGCAGCCACAGTTAGCAGTCAGTGGGAAAGCATATAAGAACTAAATATGCAAAGTAAGCCAAGAAGCAATAGCTGATTAAACCAAAGATGGTATATAAAAGGGGTAGTAACCTGAAAGAGATTCTTGAGAGTAGTAAACAGGCATATACAACTAGGAAAGGAATGTTCAAATGTAACATGTGTAAGTACTGTAAGTTCATTACCGAAGGTTGCAACTTCGAAATGGGCGAGTGGAAGTTTAAAACACACTACAAACTTAATTGTAATAGTAAACAAGTTGTGTACTTGGCTAAGTGTTGCCAATGTCCGGCCTTCTACATTGGGAAGACGGACAGAAGGCTAAATGAGAGAATATACGAACATCTATATAGCATTAGGAGTAATAGGCTGTCCAATGCCTTGGCAAGACACACAAATGACAACCCAGGACACGAGTTTAAATTTAGGGCCATTGACCAACAGGTCAGTGATGGATGGGGTGGCTACGACTCATTAAAACTCGAAAGGAAAGAGCTTCTCTGGCAACTTAGGGTCAATGCGAACCAGAGACCAGGTATCAACGAAATGTGTTCAATCCAGTGTATATTGAGGCTTAAGAATTTAGAGAGGTAGTGAATTTCTTCCCTAAAACATTATTACCCATTAATCTATCAATTTACTACACCTTTCACTCACAATTTTTACACACTATACTTTTGAGAGTAGTATGGTAGTTTCAAAATGCTTGTTCTAGTTTTTATCTACCTCAAGAGGTAAATACCTGGTAACATCAAGGTACTTACCCATTCACCCATCCTTTTACTACTCCCCTAGTGGTGATTTTTTCAGACAGGTTAAAGGAGATTTGTACAGTGTTGTCATGTAGTGTAAGCTTTGGGGACCTTTTGTACACTAGTACAATAGGTGAATTTCTCCACACAGACTTACATACATACAAGACTAAACATTTTGTAACACAAAATTTTGTAACACAACATTAATTTATATACTATAGTACAGTACGCACCAAATGTGAAATAAAATAAAACAAAATAAAATAAAACAATATAAAGGGTAAAGTACGCAGGAATGTGGTTAGGTTTTATACCTAGGTCTGTTTACTATTAGTTGGATAGCACCTTTAAATGGGTTTGCAATAAACTGTCTTAAAACTTTCTAAAATTTTCCAAAACTGGTTAAATAAATTTTTAAACAACATTAATCTTAGAATGTGTGATGTCTTTATATATGGGTGATTATACACTACATATAAATTAATTTAAGTATACACTCTGTATTCTTTAGACATCTCAACATTTTTTACATTTTTTATATTTCTTATATGTTTCAATATTACAAAGTATACAATTTCTTATTGCAACATATTTCTTGTTGCAAAAGATATTTTTATTGTAACATATATATGTTTTTTATGCATTTTTTATGTATTCCTTGTTTTAAAGTACCCTATTGTTGGGGTTTGAACGTAAAGTAAAAACTAAGGAAATGTCTTACAAGGTTTGTTTTTCAAAAGGTTGCATAGATACTTGCACTCAATTGACTGTGGTACACAATGAGGTAAATGGGTTGATTAACCTTTTATTAGTTCCAATTAATGGATGTATAAAGGTAAGCCCACTTGAGGGCTCCACTGTTTTGTCTTCTGAAGAAGAAAAGTATTTGCTTATCGAAAAGTGTATGGTATTGAACGCACTTCAAGTCAACAAGTTAATAAAGGAAAATTAATTTTAGTAATTTCGTGAGGAGCGTCCTGTTTCCAACTGTTTCGTAGCGGTAGAGATGTTGGCTAAAGAGCAGGCATTCATGGTTCGAGCCCCCACAACACCAATTTTTATTTTTAGCAAAATAAGCACAAAACAAGTCCCTGACAAACATGTACACATAAAATCACATTTTATGTAAAATGTAATGAAATAGCCCATTTATATTGAATAAATGTGAGGTAACAAAACAATAAAAAATGCCAGATGTGCCTATAGCTGAGCTACAGTTTAACAGGGTGAGTGCATCTGCCCGTAGTTGAGCAGTGGTTTAACAGGTGCAAAATGAGTGCCCGTAGGTGAGCAGTGGTTTAACATGCTGAAACTATGTGCCCCTAGCTGAGCTGAGTGTAATATGCGTGCTGATAGCCAAATGAGGCTTAAAGCAGCGTACCCCGTTTGCGCGGAGCTGCGCACCGCGCAAACAAGCTAACCGACGGGCAACGTTGAGCAAGCCTTATCAAAACTGCCTTTACACAGACACACCCCTCAGCTTGTCTAGACAGTCATAGAAATAAAAAGTAGTGGCCAGGTTCGAATCCAGGATACTATACACCATAGTCAAGGTACTGAACCACTAAACCATGACAGCAGTACCTATAAATGCAATAATAGCAAATATATAGGAATGAATACAAACTGGAGCATGACAATGCAGGTTTAGTGAAGTTGATACAATTCCAAAATGGCCAATCACAGATATGTGCGGGAAAAACGGACTATATAAGCCCCATAGGCAGGAATACACAGCATAAACGATTGTAGAACTGACTTGCAGCCAGAATGACAAGAGTAGGTGAGGGTAGTTGCTTTCGAGCACAGAGGTGGGGCATTGAGGAGTCCAGGTACATGGTCTGGCTCCTAGTCCACAATCATGAGGCCCAACTCATGCAGGGCCAGGTCCTGTGGGGAGCATATAGGGCTGAGGCGTGGGACCGGTTGGCTCATGATCTCACCAGTGCCACAGGGATTCCAAGGACTGGAGAGCAAGTCCGTCACCACCATGCGGACCTGAAGAGATGCAAGCAGGACCAATTGAACCTTTGGATCCAGGAGGCCCGACAAATGCCCAACGCCCCACTACTGAGTAAGTTACATTTAATTATGTATGTAAGAAATTAAACTAGCTGATATTATGGAGATGTGTATTCCAATATTACTTCATTTATATTACAGCTGCAGGTGTCCGTTCTGCGAACCGCAGAGCCTATGGCGATAGGCTGGTGCGGTTGCACCACCAGGCAGGTCAGTAATCCACTCCCAGTAACTGTAAAGAAATATAAAAGTATGACAGTTAGCAAAAGAGTGCAGTGTAGTCACTAAGTAATAAAATGTGCAAGTAACAGTGTAAAAGTGTTTCCAAGTACTGCTTGATTACAAAAGTGTGTTGCAGTCTGTAATCCAAACAGAAAAATGAAAATGTCTGACATAAATTCTGAAATAAAGATGCCCCACCTGTAAGAAAATAGTACACAACCTGCAGCAGGCTGAAAAGTACAGCTGCAGAAGATGATGAAATCACATGTGTGAAATATATCCCTGTTGAAATACTGAAACATGACAGAAGTGAGACTGCTGGAAAGGACTGTAATAACTACAGGTAAAACATGTCAATAAAGCCTAGAAGTAAGTACCATCCTGAATAGCAAAATGAAAACAAGTGAGAGAGTGTGAGAAAGTGTCATGAATCCAGCAATACAGTAGTAATAACCCCTGAATAAAGTATACTGCAGTCAGTACAGAATGAAATGCATGTGAGAATCAAAACCAAACAGCGAAATTTGTTCAAAGTGTTGCTGCATCTGGAATGTGTATCCCAAAATCTGGATATGTTGCTCTCAGTCTGCAATATGCAGATAGTATGATTGTCTGATATACCAAACATCCACACTTGTCTATAGCTATATAAAGCAAATGTAGCAGGATGATGTAGCTGAACAAAGCTAGATATGAATGTGTATGAAGAACAATAAAATGTATATTGATGTTGTAGTAACAGTCCTATCACCAAGTTGAAGTAGTTATCATATAGGAAACTGTAGGTAGAACAGTAGTGTGTATATATGTGCAGCTATTAGAAATGTACAGCATATGTATTGGTATTCGAAGGTGTTAATATTATTTTCTTCACCCCACCCTATAACCACATACAACCCATTCCACGTGAAAATGGTATATGCAATCACAATTAACACCCCTGGACATTTGTCCTGTTGGGTCATATATATTTGCATGTCCGTTAATGCATCTGCCCTGTTCATACATCCAAACCTGATGGCCAGTTGCCATCAATCAACCCTGCATGTTGTTGGACTGTGTATTGCTGTTCATATTATGCATGTGTTATGCTCACTGTTCAATGGTGTGAATATCTGGGTGTTTGGTTAATGGGAATACTAATGCATGCTGTTACAACTAATTGTGAATGGTATTATATGTCACTAACCCAAACTGTCATGACATAATGCAAAACATAGGACGACAGGGAAGGCGGGTTCCAGCAGACCCACCTCTCCCACCTCAGCTGGCGAGTGCACCTGGCACTAGTGCCCAGTCTGGACCCTCCTCCAGTGGCCCTGTGCCACCTGCAGGTGGAAGCGCTGCAGGGGATGGGGCTCGTCCCCCCTCTGCAAGCGTGGCCAGAGGAGAACCACCACTCACCCTCCGTAGCGTCCGGACTGTGGTGCATAGGGAGATCCGGGACTCTGTTCTCGTGCCCCTACGCCAGCTTGAGGCACAGGTGGCACAACTTACGGGCATGCCTGTTGCCCTGCCTACACAGCCCCCAGCACAACCCCGTCCTGGGCAGTGAAGGAACAGTGGCAACTGCCTATGGGTGGGGATATCAGTTCCACTGTTGCCATCTGTGGGCTCATGGGCTCTGGATATCCAAACCTCCGTCCCCGTCAATTGTGTAACCCCCCCACATGTGTCATATACCGCCCCTGTATGCGTCTTCTTTGTCTTGTCTGTTGACCTACCCAACCTACCTCTCCAGCTATACCGACTTCCGTCACCTGACATACCACTCTCACCTGAAAAAAAAAAAAAAGGGCACTCTGTACCCACAAAAAAATTACGCCCCATACATAGCTGCCCATTCCGCACACATGTCTGCTGGACATGGAAACTATCAATTACAATTGGCTGTACAAGTATTATTGTTGTCCTGACACCTCTCTCAGGGGACGAAGGTTTCAAATGTTACACCAAATTACATACATATGCACAGCTTTTGCTGATGAAGAAATGGGCAGCTATGGGCCTTACCTACATCCCTCCTGCAAATCCCAAGCTTGTTTCCCTACTGTCTTACCCTCTTTGTGACCCCTTTTTCACCACTTTCCTGTCTCCCCATTTTCATTTCTTTCAAAGAAAATAGCGCGGGTGTGTACCAGAGTAAGCACTGTTAAGCGGTTGTAAGCGGGTGTGCGCATCTGTTCGCGGAGCTAAACACCAGTGCGCATGCGTGAGCTCCACGCAAACCAGCACTAACCCGGTTACAACTGCTTAAAAGTGCCTTAGTCACTCTGATTGACAGGTCCTGTAGTCAGTTCAAAAGCAAAATAAAATCCCACTGTCAGTCCCGAACCCAGGACCTTGGAAACAGTAGTCTGTATGACCTACCACTAAACCATGACTCTTATACAAGAACATTGTGCTAAAATAAATATAACATGTAATAGTAGGGATGAATGTAAAGGGAATATAGGATGAGTAGTACACACAGCATGTCATTTAGAATTGCTGTCAAAACTAGTGGATTCCCATAATAGTAGTTTGTGAACAGAAACAGCCATGCTAGTTGGCAGCTTATAGGTAATAGTGTCAGTTAATGTACATATATAAATGTATGTATATTTACATATATATATATATATATATATATATATATATATATATATATATATATATATAGTTGTAGGTGTCATTGTGCATACACACTTACTAGAGGGAACAGGAGAGAGGAATGGAGAAATGTGAATCTACAACACAGCCTGGATCATGAGAGAGATACTAACCTTTACACTCACAGAACAGTGTCCACAGCATACCAGCATGGTCCCGCCTACAATCTGAAAGGGCAATGCCTATCTCACATACCCTTTTATAGCACTGTCCTGAAATCACAGTGAGAACTGCAATCAGTACACAACTGGCTGCATGCAATTAGCAAATGCTGGCTTACAATTGGTGCAGAGGCCATCACATGGACCTATGCAGATACCTACAAAAGCATCCTGTACTAACACTCCACACATGCAATATGTTCATTGCACTGTCTGGAAGCAGACAGAGGGAGAGGGACAGACAGAGAGAAAAAAAAACAAAAAAAACACACGCTACACACTGTGAGTCTAGGCTGTCAGCAGTGACAGTAGCAAGCCGTGCCAGCAGCAGCAGGAAGCAGAAGCAGTGGTAACACAACCAGCTGCGACAAACACAGGTAATGTAAAGTAGCAGGTTAATAGTCTGCATACTGTGAACCCTCCAAATGTGTCATAGGTCTGTATCTATAGGTATGTCCATGTGATATGTTGTGTGTACGTAGTTCCACCAAAAGGGGATGACTATACATTACATGTCAATCAGTGTTAGGCCATGATCCTGGCAGCAGTTGTCTGTGCATTGCCCTCAGCAATGGCTGTAGTGACTGTTTTGAAAGGTCAGCCAGGTTCAAAAGGCAGGATCAGCCCATCACAAAGGCAAACTGGCTGGGAACAGGTGTCTGCAGGTACGCAATATCACTGCATATGCATCCCATACTGAATAATTCCATAGCTTAGCAGACCAGGCCAGTTATGCATATGATGTGGTAGTTCCCAGGGTCAGTAGAGGTGCCTCCTTAGTGGTGTGGGACCACTGTTGCTGTATGCCAGTGTCCAGGTACATATCCTGTAGTACGGCCAAGATTAATTATCAGTCTTATATGCGGCTGTATGTCCTCTTGGAGTGCATGTAGCACACATCCAGGGATACCATCAGGTCACAGTGATGCTGTCTGTTCTGCTTTCCTGAGGGCGGCCCACACCTGCACATGTGAGATGATAGGGAGGTTACATACAGCTGTGATAAGTATTTCAACTGGTGGGGGAGAAGGAGGGGGGATACATGCACCGAACCTGTCTGCAAGAATGTTGCCAATATCTGTGTGTTTGGTGAATGTTAAGTAGGTGTGTATTAACGGAGAGCATATCTGAGGCATTTGGTCCATATGTGTAACATAACTGAAGAAGGCCTTGTGGTTATCCATAGTGTTTGTGGCCATTTCCCTCCCAGAGTAGGCCGTGGCCATTGTTATGAGAGACCGTAGCGTAGTACCAGTGCTGACCACAGATGCCTTCCCTTAATGTGAATCTGCTCTGTCCTGCAGTAGCCTCCTGCTATTGTTATACAATCTGCCTCTGGCTGGGGTCCACTGGACAGGATGCCTAACCTTTGTGCATAGGGTCTGGGTTAGAAATGTGTGTGCAAGTTCCATGCAATCTGTGGGATGTCCGTGGTAAGCATTTGCAAAGGGGTCAGCAGTGTGGGTTGTGGTTTCCACTGGCCCAGTGTGCTGCATGGATACCATCTCAGTCCTAACAAGTGAATAACTGTCTAATCACATACATATCAAAGTAGTCTACTGTGCTGGTAGTGGTGGTGGGATATGTATATCCAGGCTGAGTAACTTGTGTCCACATCACACTAGTGGATGGCATCCCACATACAGTACCTTGGGATGAACCCCCAGAGTGAGGTTGTGCATTGGACCTGTCAGTGTGTGCTGACCGATGGGGCATGCTACTATGTTGTGTGGAATGTGGCAGGTATTGTTGCACAGGTGTTGGTTGAGCACTGATATCAGGCCATGTACTTGTGTATCCACCACGAGACACACACATGCAACATATGGGAGTAGTAGTATATCACTACACATGAGTATCATGTATAGTATGTGTGCCATATATTGCTGACATAGTCTGTTGATATCCTGTTTGTGTTCTCTTCCAGGGAGATGGCGCATCAGCGTAATCCCGCCTACTCTGCAGCAGAAGATGAGGAGATACACCAGAGCCTGGTGCGGGAGTATGACATACTGTTTTCCCGCACCAGTCAGAATCAGCAGGAGAGGGCTGCACTGTGGCAAGACCTTGTCCACAGGGTAAATGACATTGGCACGCATAATAGGACATATGAGCAGGTACGACATCACTGCAGTGATTTAATCAGAAATGTCCGTCAGCGTGCGTCGGATATCCACAGGCAACAGGTTGCCACAGGAGGTGGGGTGGCCACACATCCCTCCCTCACCAGACTGGAGGGGCTACTCCTAAGTGTTGTGGCTCCAGCCCCAGAACAGCAACAGCAATACACCTGCATCATGATGGAGGCTGGATCCACACAGCAGCATGACATGGAGCGTACAGGTAATATGCCATATGTACACTTGACTGTTCTATACACTGTAAGTTTATGCATGTGTAAGGTGTGTCCGTGGTATGTAGCTGTCATCATAGTATGTAATTGTGCATGTGTGATATTGGCAATATCAGCAGCTGACGTGTGAAAGGCAACTGGTGTACTACTGCACTGTATCATATGCAGTATCAATGGCACAGTTGTGCCCACTGACATTAATCTCATCATTTCTGCAGGTCCCTCCGGGGTTACAGCAAGGCAGGCCATCCATGCTGGTGAGTGTATTTAACAATACCTATAATAGTCCTGATAGTGCTAGTAACACTAGTGTAACTCAGTAGTGCTTTGTGTGTATACTGCAGGGCGTGCATGTGTGCATGTGTGCAGGTGTGCCTGTGCCCATGTGTGCATGTGTTCACGTGTGCAGGTGTGTCTGTGTCTACGTGTACATGTGTGCATGTGTGCCTGTGTCCACGTGTGCATGTGTGCATGTGTACACGTGACCACGTGTGCATGTGTGCATGTGTCCACGTGTGCATGTGTCCATGTGTGCATGTGTGCATGTGTCCATGTGTGCATGTGTCCACGTGTGCATGTGTGCATTTGTGCATGTGTCCACGTGTGCATGTGTCCACGTGTGCATGTGTGCATGTGTGCATGTGTGCCTGTGTGCATGTGTGCCTGTGTGCATGTGTCCACGTGTGCATGTCTGCATGTGTGCCTGTGTCCATGTGTGCATGTGTGCATGTGTCCATGTGTGCATGTGTGCATAAGTGCATCACTGGTAACATTGTGTGGACACTGTAAACTGTGTTTCCTGTCTTCCTCCCACAGGTTCTGGTGCTGCTCTGGTGTCCTGCAGCAGGGAACCTGAATCTGGTGCCACAGGTACTGGTAATGATGATATCTGTGTAATGGTAGAGGAAGGTGTGTCAGGGTCCGCCATTGGTCAGCCAATTGACAGTACACAGCTGTCAACCCCATCATTGCGCACAGTCATCCTGCCAGTACATCCTTTGTCACCATTGTCCCTAGGTGATGGACAGGATAAAGTGGGCATTGACCAGGGTAATGTGGTATCTGTGGCACATGCTTCCCCACACAGCAGCCATGGGCAGGGTCCTGCAATGGTACCACAGAGACAGTTGCCCATGGGTTCTCGTGGGAGAATCCGTGGGCGTACTGCCTCTGGCAGACGTGCCCAAAGAGGTCTGTCAACCTCAGCTATGTTTCGGGCTGTCATGCAGGCACAGTCGCATATGGAAAGGTACACCAGACAGGGTCTGAGGGAGCTGAGAGCATGTCGCACAGCCATGACTGACAGTATGCGTGACATCGCGAATGCTATCCATAATTTCACCGATGTCATAGACAGACGTGGGGACATATAACAGCAGTTCCACAACCAAATGTCCATGAGTCAGGGCAATGGTGGGCGGTTGCGGCATCAACGTGGCCGTATGCCAGCAACAGCAGCAGCTGGCAGTCGGCGCGGACGATAACAGGCCTGCGCACGCCCCATAGTGCCAGCAGCAGCCCCAACAATGCTGGGTCTGTGCTGTCATCGGAACGCCCCAGGAGACCACGTGCATGTGGCTAGGGACAGTCCCAAGAGGGACCTGTGTCCAGTCAACACACTCCCGCTTCTGATGACAGTACCCAGTCTGGCTTAGTACTGGATACGGTCCGTAGCACCCCTGCCAGGCACAGGTACTGTGTCTGTGCCCACAGACACTGATCTGTATGACCTGCCAGGTGCAGTCTTTGGCTGTCCACAAACCCCTGTATATGGCAGCCATGAGGTGGAACTGTGTGCGTGCATACACACATGTGAAATATTAACACCTAGGGTGACCACATACACGCACACACTGCACCAACCGTGCCCCACCCTGTACTGCTGCCCCTCACCAACACACATACACACACATGTCAATTGGTGGCATCAGTGGCAGACTCAGGCATACCTAATTCACACCCTGTGCATATGATGACACTGTGCCACCTCCTGCAATCTCCAACATCATTGCGGGAACAGGTAAACATGTTGCTGATGCACAGGGTGACTACATAGAAGTGTATTAGTAGTATCATGTTGGTAACATTACAGTGTGCTGATATGACTGTGTGTATATCCCAGCATGCCTGATGCAGTAACCATATGAATGTCCTGAATTGTTATCTGCACCCATAGTACGTACCAAAGTGTAACAGCTGCACATGATTGCATGCCGGTGGTAAGGATGTCAACAGATAGCCACATACATGGGTAGCACAGGGGGGAAGCTAATGCAAGTAGTGATATGCAATGATGGACATGTACAGTAATGGTATCAAGTTGCCCACAACGACTATACAATGTGGATGTTTGCGCATGTTGATATGTGTGCAGTACCAATGTAATCCAAATCACAATTAACTATGACATAATATCAGTTCTACCATGGGCATCTGCGCTGTGTATTCCTGGGTACATGTTGATAGTGCCTACATATTTGCATTGTTACTTACTGTTAGTGTTACCCCTTCTTTGTTGTACAATGAACTACTTCCAGCTCTGCTTACTGTAGCTTTGTTTGCATGCATGTTCACTTGTGGTTCCCTGGAACACTGCTTACACCTGCAATGCAGAGTTACAGTGCTTCTGTGGACTCCTAGTGACATCTGCATAGCGTACGATACGTATGTCAAGTTTACACATGACAGAATGTCACTGTCCGTCCTGTTCGCATGTACGTTGCCTGTGACACATTGCATATGTCTTACCTGGCATTTACCCACGTGTGCAGTCATATATGCCAGTGCTATGAAACAGTAACAGTACACCCACACATACACACCTTCAGTATGTTGTTCCCCATTGGCCCTATGTGTTGGTACTCACCATGGCAATCACACTACTAGGGTAGCATGTGCAAAGGTAACCTGTGAATCACCTCTATGGTCAAGTTGTGGTTTATGTGAGTCATGTGGCAATGTCACAGCTGCCACATGTATACAGTCAGCCATCACCCTTGGCCAGGAACGTACAACACATGTGTGGGATGCCACCACATAGCCAATCTGGGGACTGAGCTCTCTGAACCCAGTAATGCCATACCCTGTCAGGTGGCATGTCATATTACAGTGACTACAATACAAGTCAGACATAGACATGCACTGACAGCATGCTGAACACACTGGGGCATACGTGGGGACTCAGAATAGCATCCTGCCTGAACATCACACACCACCACAGCTGGCACACAGGCATATGTTCCGTCGGAACAGAGCACATGCCACACATGGCACACACATCCCATGTGCCACACACTCACAGCCTGTAGGGCTACACAACATACCTGCTACAGATGTGTCAGGTACCTGCCTTGGGTGCTGCACTGGGGTCCCGCTCAACAGGCTGTATCTGGTGAAGGTCACAGTGATATGCCTCAGGGGCACTACGGTCCACCACAGAACACAAGCATACAGGTCAGTCAGAGGCATGGACACATATGACTCACTCATTGACCATGCCACTATGGATGACCTGAGACATACCTCCCTGGACTACATGATAGAGAACATAGAATGGATCTCTCAGAATGTGGCACGGGCCAGTATGAGCCTGATTTTGGTTGCCAACATAACCAGGTATGCTACCACTATATGTAGGAAGGGTGTTGTATGTCTACATTCTGCTCAGTCTCCAATGTCATTCATAGGGTCTCCGCTGGCTGTCAACATGTGCTTACATGCTAGGGAAGCCACAATGATGTGCAAGGGTCAGCTTGCACATAACACCCATGGCCCGATGTATATTGGTGAAGCTCCTTGATACACACATACTGCATTATGCTGCAGGACACGGATTACATAGCCACCTCCGCGGGTATCACACAGGTTAGGACACTAACAGTGCTGCTACACAACACCAGCAGTGTACACCGCAAGATGCATGCACTGGACACTGTCCTCAGCACGGTGAACTGCAATGTCTGTGCAGTACCAGAGTCCTGATTCATGGCTCACAGGTGCAACCCATCACTGCCAGGTTATGCCTCATACCATGCCTGTCATTCCCTACACATGTAACACACATGGACAGAGGGGTGGTATCCCAAGGCACCACAGATACACACACCTCCAGGTTGTTGGCACAGCACAAAGCATCAGGGCCTAATCATGTGCAGCTAACAGTGTGTCGGACTGCCATCTGGTTCATAGCCTGGCACACACAACCCTCCCATACACAGGAAAACCACCTATCCTCCATAACAACACTGGCAATATGACAGTCTCAAGAACTGTCTTTATATGGCTGGACTGCATCCAGCCAAACATTGTGCGTGAGCATTACTGTAGCTACAACACACTAGTTGAAGGGTCCACAGCATGTGGTCACTGAATTGCAGTGAAATGACATGTTACCACTCCCACAACAGGTGGGAACATGCAGCACCTGTACATCGACTACATGTAGACTATATGGCCCAGACCAGATGTGTATCCCCTGCTGTAGGTATTTTACCATATACACCCATACTGTATAGACACATACCGCGTGCGGCCCCTGCACAGTAAGACACAGTCATATTGCTATACATTGCAAATACCATTTATCCACTCGAGGCATGTGTCAGACATAGTAACTACTACAGGTCACAGGTATTTATGTGTATGTGTCACACACATACATCATGTGTGCAATGCCATTGCTGGTTTAGGCAATGGCATGCATTGTTATGCACAAAGACCCACACAAGGTCATAATGTGTGACACAACCACACGTGGCTGTTGTGGGTTACCAAAACATACCTATCTGTACTCTGACAATGGTAATAGACCCAGTAGCAGAGCGCACTATTGGCAATACTGGCCAACTAGCCATGTTTGGCTGTGCTGATAGTGTGGTGACATCCCCTGTGTTTACTGGGGGAATATGCAGCATCTGGTGTATTGTAGTATTTGCCAAAAGGATCTGTTCTCTCACACTTGCATCTACACACACCCTACTACCCCCCCCCCCACACACACACACATGCACACTTGCCATTTGCAGGATTCATACCCCTACCTAAGTCACGACACGTGAGAGAGATGCATTAGTAAAGTGCACTATTCAGATTACTAGATGGTTCCTCTTCTCTGGCTGTACTTATAGGGTGCTGACATCATCAGTGTTTTGAAAGGGTAATGTGCATCAGGTAGTGTGATCTCCTGATTGCCAAAACTAACATGTTTTTCATACAGAAATGCACACACACAAACTCCCCACATCCAAACACACACACACTTGCAGGCTTAAAACCCCTACCAAACTATGTTATGACACTCGAGACGGACGCATTAGCAGAGTGCGCTATTCGCATTACTGGGAGGTTTCTCTTCTCCTGCTGTACTTATAGGGTGCTGACATCATCAGTGTTTAAAAAGGGGAATGTGCATCCTGTAGTGTGTTCTCCTAGTTGCCAAAAGGGATATTTCTTTCATACAGACTTGCACAAACACTAACCCCCTCCACACACACTGAGCATTTGCCGGATTCAAACCCCTACCTATGTTATGACACTTGAGACGGATGCATTAGCAGAGTGCGCTATTCGCATTACTGGCAGGTTTCCCTTCTCCTGCTGTACTTATAGGGTGCTGACATTACCAGTGTTTAGAAAGGGGAATGTGCATCCTGTAGTGTGTTCTCCTAGTTGCCAAAAGGGATATTTCCTTCATACAGACTTGCACACACACTAAACCCCTCCACACACACTGAGCATTTGAAGGATTCAACCCCCTACCTAACTATGTTATGACACTCGAGCCAGACACATTAGCAGAGCGCGCTATTCACATTACTGGGAGGTTTCCCTTCTCCTGCTGTACTTATAGGGTGCTGACATCATCAGTGTTTAGAAAGGGGAATGTGCATCCTGTAGTGTGTTCTCCTAGTTGCCAAAAGGGATATTTCTTTCATACAGACTTGCACACACACAAACCCCCTCCACACACACTGAGCATTTACAGGATTCAAACCCCTACCTAACTATGTTATGACACTCGTGACAGACGCATTAGCGGAGCACGCTATAAGAATTACTGGGAGGTTTTCCTTCTCCTGCTGTACTTATAGGGTGCTGACATCATCAGTGTTTAGAAAGGGGAATGCGCATCCTGTAGTGTGTTTTCCCAGTTGCCAAAAGGGACATTTCCCTCTCACAGACTTTCACACACAAACACACACACACACTGAGCATTTGCAGGATTCAAACCCCTACCTAACTATATTATGACACTTGAGGGAGACGCATTAGCAGAGCGCACTATCCAAATTAGTGGGCATCTGTTCTGCACCTGCAGTATTTATAGGGTCTTTATTTCTACAGAGGTATGTACATGTAGTACTACCTGTCAGGTGGGGGATAGCATATATATGCATTTGCAGCCACCTACGTCAGGGTCAGACATGCACATCGCACTGGCAGGTTATGTTCTATACCATGCTTTGTGACCACAGGGCCTGTAACACACAACACAACCAGTCCAGAACACCACACCCACATCCAGGACACACACTTAGCTTCCCTGGGAACAGTGCCAGGATATGCAGGTGTTCACATACACCATTCCAGTTGTTAACATCAGGTACAGGCATATTGTGTGTGAGAACTACTCAGGCCTCTACCACTTTACCCTACAGCCACTACAATTTGTGGGTCCATGTGCTACGGCAGAACCACACACCACAGCCACATGGGGGATTACATATTGCACCTGTCCATCTGCAGCGTGGGTACTCACTGTTCTACACCAGAGGTAGACCACCATTGTTGATATCTGACCATACCCACCTTTCCCTGGACATCCATATCCCATCTCCACCCCCAGGCAAGGTTGTCACTGCACACAAACTGTATTTAGCACAAGCAGACTCTACACTTGTGAAGACTGGGGTGGACGACTTCAGCGGACCCATTCTGGGGGACTATACTGGCCACTCAGCATAATCCTTGACAATTGCATTCTATGAGCATGTGTACGGTTTGCATTGATCATGCTATCCCACATATACCCATGACTGCTCCACAACAAGACACCTGTCAGGTGTACACCAGCCATATATGAGCCGTACAACAGACAGAGTGAGATAATACATTGCAGAGCTGTAGCCCACAGAGGGAGGACATCTGTGAACAGTTTCAGCACGGCACTTCATTCACACATAATCATCACAACACAATGTTGACAGTGGAATTGTCCAGAGAATGCAGATAGGGCTCCCCTCAGTCTGTTATTGACGGACACTTACTCTTAGAAATCCTCAGCAACCCTCTTCCAGCACACACCAACAACATGGCTGTGGCGTAGCACATTCAATCCCTGGGACCTCCACGGTGCCCCTGCTTGACAGAGGCACAGCTCATTAGCCTCACATTGCCTTATGTGACCTACTTTACAGTGGCACAGTAGCCTACTGTACTGGGGATGCAGATGCCAAGCACACTCTGGCTGAGCTGTCATTCCCTAGGGCAACAAGCCTAGTATTGACCTCTACACCCATATGTTCAATTGTCGGATGCACAATATTTGTTGTGCTGTTCTACTGTTTGCAGGTATTTATTGCCATAGCATTCCCTGTTCCTATGACCAACTTGTGTATCTGTGGAAGATGTTTGCGTATGACAGCGATCCACTATATCACTTATGTCTCTGTAGTCATTTACTGTGTGCACTGAGCAGATTGCTGTGTTGTGGTTGGTTCCTGGACTGACACGTACAAATACCAGATATGTGTGGCCAACTGCTAAACGGAGATATGGCCTAAGTGTGTGACCATGCCCAGTTCAGCCTTTCCATGGCATGTTGTCTGATATATGTCTCATTTATCAAAGTGTGCGAGCATGCCCAGTGTGAGCTTTCCATATGTTGCACTCTGAAGTCCACCACATATTTGGGTGTGTGTGAACTTCAACAATATCTCACGTTTATGGTTGTGTGTTGGGTGTCATGTTGTGTACTAACTGGCCAACTGCTTCGTGTCTGCCACAACAGGGATTATACTGTGCCTGCAGGAATTGCATGGGATACTTTGCAGACAGTTCTCAACATACTTTCATAATGACCTAACACTGTAGTACCGTATAGTGTACTGGTTCAGTACTTTCACTGTGGTGGACAGTATCCTGGGCTTTAGTCCTATGACTGCTTGACATCTTCATAGTGAGCACAACAGACTGTGTAGGGGCCAGTTGTGCACATATGACCATGTTGCATTATGTTAAGATATGGACTACCTACACCAGGCTCATCCAACATTGGTAGTGTATTCCACAACATGGGTGGACATTGGCAAACACTAGCGATGTTCCCTAGGCCATTTCTGATGCTAGTCACAGGGTGTGTTTGTCCTTCGACACACATTGTAACTGGAGTTTGCCATGACATATGTCATGGTTAGTATACTGTGCCTCCGTCTACCTCTGACATAACAGTGATACCCAGGGTTAGCCTACCATCTCCTATCCACTCATCAGGATTCCTCTTGAGGGGTGTCGATAAGTGACTCTCTGGCTGACCTGTACCGGGAGTTTACTGAAGAGTGGGGGTGCCTTCTGTGTTATGGATCATTCTGTACAGCTTGTCCTATGTACGTCAGTGCTGGGGTTCAGGTCTCTCATGTGCATAGCTCACTGCCATTCAGATTGTACAAGGTGCAGCATGTTCATTGATTCCAGGTTGGACATGGCTTCATACATCAGCCACAGCTTGCCTGTAGCTGGGCAGTATGGCAGTGTGTGGGTCTGCAGTTTGTTTACTCAGGCAACATATGGCATCTGTTCATGCTCTTTGCTACTCCTGGTGGGGTACTGTTGTGGACTTTACAGTTGATGGAGGTGTCTGCTGAGGTATATCCCACAGGGGCTATTGTAGTCAATTGTGACACTGATGGAGGATGACTGCAGAGCCACAGTGACATCCCCTTATCTACATCTGCCAACCTTCATGTTTGGGTGGGTATATAGTATATGTTTCTGTGAACACTACAGCCACATGTTTGTCCAGTGCAGGATATCTATCACCTTTTGTACCCAGGTCTCTCATTACATGTTAGGTACGTCATGGGTTAACACCTGTGTGGTAATTTGTGGGCACTTATTGTATATCCACGGTGGTTGTCTATACATAGTTCTGCAATTAGCTTGCTGACATGGCTATGGCTCCAGTTGTCTGTTTGTAGGTGGCCCTTTTGTGGGTTGCTTGTGTCAGCTGGGGGTCGGATATGGTGGGCTGTTTGTACTCCTCTGCATACATGTTCAGTCACAGTCCTTCCATGTTGGCCTATACCTATGGGACATATATACAGAACGGGGGGGGGCCCAGGGCCAGGCCTTGTGGGATGCCACTCATATCTGCTTTGTAGTCTGACATGGATGCGGCATGCCTGACCATGTCAGTTCTGTCCTTGGTCTGGTTTGCAACCCCTCTACTGACATAGGGGTATATATTTAAGCTGGTGAACATATCCATACTGAACTCGTACGGTATTGTCTAGAAGCATATGCACGGTCCAACTATGCTGTGTGGAACACATTGCCCTCATCAATGACCTTAATGACTGCTTCAAATGGGTCAAACATGTTTAGGGGCAGAATCTGCAGTTACGACTGCCACACTGTGTAGGGTCCAGTATCAGTAGGTCCACAATAGCCTTCTGTCTGCGGTACAAACTGATCCTTTCCATAGCTGTGCAGACCAAGCTTGTCAGGATCCTGGGGTGGTAGTTTGCAGTATCCATTCAGGCAACACCTTTGTTGTGAAGGACCACTGTTGTTGTACACTGCTCTTTGGGTACATATCCTGTGGTAAGGCTGACATTGGGCAGTAGTGTGATTTGGCATTCCATTATTCTTGGAGTCCATGTTGGCCTCAGCCCAGGACACCATCACATACCTTTGCTGCTGTGTGTTTTGCTTTGAAGATGATGGCTGTTACCTCAGCATCTGCAATGTCAGGGGACCAGCAGTCTGCTGGGATAGATATTTTGCACTCTGGGGGGGGGGGGTGTTTGCACTGCACCTGACAGGTTGTATGTTAGCAATATGTGTGTGCGTTTGGTATGTTGTTTGTAATATCTGTGTGATTCGGAGCATATCTGTGGATGCCCAACATGGTTCCTACCATCAGTTAGGTAAGCCTTGTGATTATCCTTAGTGTCCTGTACAATTTGTATCTTCATAGGTTCATGGGTTCATACTAGGCTATCCACCCTAGGGCATTAGTAAGCCTAGCCAGAGTGTGTGTGTCTTTCGTTGCCCCTTGCTATGTTTCTATTATGGCCATTTATGAATTTCTTTACTGTGCCTCTGTGTGGTCGTGACACAGTGAAGACCCCCAGTATACATGTACGATCATCCATCCACTTGGCAATATTCCTGTTGAGGGGTGTCAGTGAGGGGCTCTGCCTAACATGGATTGGGATCCTGTTTCTGGGTGTGGGGAGCCTCTGGGTTATGTATCTGTCCCTCCAGCACATCTTATTTCATTATGTGTTGAGGCTGACATCTGTCACTCTCACAGCTCCAATGGCTTTGATTTCCTGTGGTGGAGCATGTCCATTACTCCTGTGTTGGACATGGCCTTGTACAACAGACATACAATGCCTCTGTGTAGGCAGTCTGTGACTGCATTCAGCTGGGGTGTCTACAGCCAGGCAGCATATGACATATATTTCACAGCCTTTATCCTCTTGGTGGGGTAACTATGAGGTCTTCCGAACCGCTGCAAGTGTCACGTACGGTACATCCCATACGAGTCATTGTACTAGATTATGGGTCTGATAAGGGAACAGTACAGCGGCACAGTGACCTCTGTTGATGTAGATGTGAATCCTTTCATGATACGGTGTCCAATATCGACAATCTTCCTAGCCACATTGGCATTGTGAGTGTCACATGACAGATTACTGTCGACTTGTGTCCCTAGGTCCCTGATTACTCCTTGCATACATAATGGTTTGCCACTTATGTGGTAATTTGTGTGTACCTTGTCTGGTATTTGGTGGGACATTCATACTGTCCAGTGTCTTCCGGATGTCTGGGTGGAGTTCTTGTGTGTGAGAGTGTGGTCTGTCGCATGCTACAGACTGTACCGCAGTTTGGACTACACTTAGGTGCACATGGGTGGTCTCCGCTGCTTTGTGCATTGTGAGTTACCTGGCCATATGGGTGTCTGTGCTGCATATGGATACTCCCCCTCCTTTGATGTTTTGGTCCAGGTGTTGGGGCATAACACATGATATGTGGTATAACCTGGTAGTGCTGGTGTGCTATCACTAGGCTTGCAGCAGGCTTCTGTCACTGCACAGACATCGATGTTCTCCATAATGGGAAGTGCCTCAGGGGCATGCATATTGCAGTTTACACATCTGGCATTGGTCAGCATTACCCTTATGTTTCTTACCACTTATGTTTTCTAGGGTGGTGGGTAGTCTTTTTGGCCTTGCCTACGTATGGCTCTATGGAGGTGGCAAAGGCCTTATCCAGTATCCAGACGCACAGGGGTAACAGGTGCAAGCCATCCCTGGAACAGCAGCATGGCTTGTTATGCTTGACATCTCAAGCAGACAGACATTAGACCCTCTTGGACTGACAGCTGTAACTGTGCCAGCTGTTAAACATGATCATTCTGTGTTTGTACTGTGGCATCATTCTTGGTGAGGGTTGGATGCTGCACACAGCCAGTGTCATACCGGCCTGGGGTACATACTCAGAGAGATCATCCATGTCTCTTTTCATGTAGACCAGGGGGGTACATCTCAGGTCATTCACACCAGCATGGACATTGAGTGCATCATATTTCTGCTTGCTTTGGGGTGACCTGCGTACTTGTGTTATGTAGCATTTTGTGGCAGCCTACAGGCAGCTTACTTTACCCTTTCCCTTGTTCAGTCTGGTGAGTGGGACAGCAGTGTGTCTGCCTATACAGACACCTATTACAACTGTATCAGGCATGTTGTTTCTCCTTCTGGCCTGTGACTGTTTGGCATACCAGCTTTGTGTACTATTTGTTGCATGTGCTATGTTTGGAGGTTGTGGTTGCTTGTGATCTGCTTTGGAGGCTTCTGTTGGTGTGGTGTGTTTGTAATTAGGGCCTCCGGGAATATTTTCCTGTGTTTACGTGTTTGGTTTACAGTTGTGGTAGGTCTATGTGGGACTGGGTTTGTGGTGTATGTGGTTACCTTCTCCTCCTGACTAGTTTTGACAGTACTGAGTTGAGGGAGCTCAACCTCTGGTTTGGATACATGGTTGCATCTATCACATATATTTGTATTTATTGGGGGGAGTTGTGGTTGTCTGTGTACTTGGGACAGGTGTCACATTGCCTCTGGATTCACAGATTCTACTTGTTGTGGCTGGACTTAGTGGATTGTATGTGTGGACATATGTTATTGCCATACTACTGGTCAGTGATTACTTCCCTTTTTATGTTTGCTCTATCATGTGGTAGCTTCCTCATTCTCTTGCATGGTTTGGTAATGGCTGGAGTCCAACATGCCAGATGCCTGCGTGTATGGCATTGTGTGTTGTTGTTATTTGTGATTGCATACTCCAAGCATTCCTGGCTGTGTTCATGGAATGCCTGTATAACATGTTCTGCGGTGTGTCCCATATTCTGCACTTGCACAGGGCCTTTCGTGGATTCAACATCAGTTTGGAGGGCTGCAACCTGTGCTTTACACATGTTTTTCACTGTGGTATTCTGGCCAGGGACTGGGGTCGGGATGTGTATATCCAGTGTGATTACTCTATGGTCTGGTCTTACCAGTGAAGGATACACTTCTCATCTTGCCATCCAGTACACATGATGCTGATTATCACATCCAGTATGCTTACCCCTCTTGTGGCAGTGGTACGTTGTTCCTGGGCATTTTTGTTTATGGATTCTGGGAACTTTTCTCCAACTGTGTTGGTGCTAGTATAATGCTCCCGGTGTATGTCTGGGTATTTTCACTCAAGTAATATAATGTTATTTTGGGGGCTTGATATATTCCAACATAGGCCAGGTGCAGTTCCTGGTATTAGGACAGTAGTCTGCAGCAGGCTATATACTGGGAGGCGGTTTTAGCCATTGGTATTTGACCATGGCTAATCCAGGCTGCTTCTTGTTGTGGTACCAACATGGGGGTGTGGTTATCCTTGACATTTATTGCTAGTCACCCTCCTTTTGTAGCTTATTCCATGTTTTGCGGCTGTACAGCACAGTATGAGGTGTGACCTGGTAGTGTTAGGGTGCTGATGTGACCCTTGACCCAGTTCTCTATTACAGGACGGATATCTACATTCTCCATACTGTGTGCGTTTACACTGCACACATCTTGCTGTTTAGACTTCTGGCATTGGGTAGCATTACATCTAGGTTCCTATCCCTTGTGGTACCTATGAAGGTGGGTTTGCGTTTTGAGACTTCCCTATTCAGGGCATGCTGTGGGTACTGACAGCCTTTGCCAGTATCTATGGGGCATGGAATGATAGGTGCACACCACCCCTAGCAGGTGGTGCATCATGTCATGCACCGCATGTCTTCCCAGCCTGAAACACATTGGCTCCCCTTTGACTTACTGCATTACTTCAGCCAGTTATTGCACTTGATCATCCCATCGTCATTTTGTGGCTTCATGCTTGGTGAGGGTGGATGTTAGTCAGGGTGCTCAGGTGTGCATATAGTACATGGTGTTACATTACTTAACACATGGCATTCATGCCTCAGGTGGTGCTGCAGGGCTGCCTCTGTTGGATGCGCATATTACACTTCCCTGTACATGTTTGTGAGCAGGTCATGTCATTTTAGGCATCCATGTTATTATTTGAGTGAGTCAGAGGGGGTATCATTCCCAGGGTTCCTACTGAGCCAGTGTATCTGCTATGCGTTGCCTCTTTGCCAAGGCCAGGGCATACTGGGCATGCCTCCTTCTGCCTACTGGGGCAGGCTCAGGTGGTTCCTCCTTCGAGTCACGCTCTGCTTGTGATGGCCTTGGCAATGGTGGGGGGCTGTTTGGCCCAGCCCTATGCTGGTCCTGCTGCAGCTGTTTTCGCAAGATCATATTATGTAGCATAGCACATACTATGACAATTTGGGTACATGTAGTTGGTGTGTACTGCAAGGCTCCACCAGATGTGTCCAGACACCGGAACCGTGACTTGAGCAGCCCAAACACACGCTCTATTACATTACGTGTTTGTGCATGTGCCTCATTATGGCGTTCCTGTTCAGGTGTGTGTGCGTTTCTGATGGGTGTCATCAGCCACGGCTCCAGTGCATAACCTGCATCCCCCACTAGGTGTCCGTGTGGGATGTCCCCATTGGCAAATGTCTGGTACAGCTGCGTCAAATGCCAGATGTGGGAATCATGGTAACTCCCAGGGCAGCCAGCACACACATTCATTATTATGCCCTGGGCATCTCACACGACCTGGCAGTTGATGGAGGGGAAGCCCTTGCGGTTAATGTAGGCCCTACCCCGCTCACCGGCTGGTGCTTTGATGCGTATGTGCGTGCAGTCTATTGCACCCACTACCTCAGGGTATTCCGCTATTTGCTGGAAGAGACGCATATTGCTGGCCAATACCTCACGGGCATTGGGGAAATATACATGATCACCGACATGTGCTGACATGGCATCCAGGAACTGGTGCAGTACCCTGGAGGCTGATGCCTGTGATATCCCCATCATATCGCCAGTTGGTCTCTGGAAGGTACCTGTTGCTAGTATTCTTAGGCCAACGCATACCTTGGTTTCCACTGGATGGGTTCCCCTCTATTGGTTCTGTGTGTGAGGTGTGGCCTGCACAGCTCAACAATTTGTTGCAGGAGCTCTCTGTCCACTCTATAGCGCTCTACTATCTCCAGCTAGGTGACCCTGGGCCTGTACACTCTTCTCCGTCTCCTCACTGTGGGTTGTCTGGCACCATCTGCATTGTCACCACCCTCAGCAAGTCGCCTATGTCTCATTATGACAGCTATGGCAGCCGCTAACATTTCTGCTCTGAGTGAAGCTTTTTCAGTTTTCACTTCTATTAGCTTACTCCTGTCTTGCAGTGTCTCTTAAGAGAAACATCCTGCACTACTGTTTGCAGAGTTTTAAGTGCTGGGCTGGGCTACTATTCTGCCTGTGTAATTGCCTGCTTCTAATTGTTTTCACCTGCTAGCTTCAGCAGTTATCCCTGCTAGCTGCCTACTAATTCTGTTGCTTCCTTTTTCCTTTCTGTTTCCTCAGGGGGGAGCAACGTGCATACTAGCAGAAACACGCTCACAGTGGCTTACACGTGCTTACACGGTTCAGAATCTACTTATCCGGGTTAAAACGCGCGCACACCCGTGCAAACTGTGTTACAAGTCTGCCAACAGCCTCCTACATGCTCAGCCTGCCCTACACGCGCGCACACCAGCGCAAACAGTGTTAAACATCTCCCAACACGCTCCCACATGCTCAGTCTGTCTTACACGTGCGCACACTGCCCTACTCGCGCTTCATGGCGCGCACACGTGCGCATGCACGCCCAGCAAGAAACTTTGGTGTAAGCAACAGTGTACACCTTCCATTTCTTGACTTTCCCTGACTTATCTTGTGGCACACCTCTTTCCATGATCTGTGTCTGTCATCTGTCATGTTACACTGACCTCCAATGAACTGCATTTCTTTCAACCATTCCCCCCTGTGATGTCACCTATCTCCTACTCTATTCCTCCCCCTTATGTATCTCTTACACTACTCAGACTGTGCTCATTTGCTATGTGACTGTGAGATTCAGTATCCTAACCCTCATTTACATGAGATTGCCTACTAATGCTTAGTTACATGTCTTAGACTCAGCTTCCCCCCTTAGCAACCACTACACGGTGGCCATGTTGTTTTTGGTCTGCTGGTCCCTGCATTGTCATTCCATGTATTGCATGAAACCCACATTTGTGGGTTTATAACCTTCATTTTTATGTTTTATACAGCGCAGCCCGTTTGCGTGGGGCTGCGCTGGGTTTAAACATCGCCGAAAAAAAAAATTATATTTTTATTATTTTTGCATTGGGTTACCTTGCCAATGGCCACATATTTGGCCATTGGCATGCTGCCTGAGACATATGCACCCTTTATTTGGAGCTGACATGGCTCCGTTGTGGGATTTGCAGAAACGTACTCAGTTGTCAACTGAGTACATTTCTGCAGCTAAAACGTCTCTTACACGGACTGGTTTCTGCTTCGTGGATCGCTAATATACCTCATTTGCATACCTTTCAGCTGCAAGTGAGGTATTTAGCATGTCCACACCCAGTCCGTGTAAGAGACGTTTTAACTGGTCTCTTACACGGAGTTTAGGGCTGTTCCTGGATCGCGAGGCTTGCATGGAGTGTTACACGTCTCTTACACTCCGTGCAAGCCTTCGTGAATCCTGCCCATTATCTTCCTTTTCTGAAGGAAGTAACAGGTGATTTTTTTTCTTGTAAAGCTAACTTTTTTCTGGTGCAATATCTCTGCTGCCTGTGGAAATCTAAGGTATATAAAAGGTGTTCCTCTGCATTTTGGCAGTTTGTACAAAAAAAAAAAAAAAAAAAAACAAAAAAAAACAGATCCAACTTTTGACATGAAACAGAAATTAGATTTCTGGTACCCTTTCACTGCAGAAAGCTGCATAAAATAGTTTGCACATCAGGGCTTGTTATTTTAAAATCATTCTGCCTGAGGTAAATGCAACTAGGAACAGGGATTTCCAGGACAGATATGTAATTTTTGCACAGGCAGCTAGTGTAAAAGGAGTCAAAGTTGATTTTTCCAACATGAAGTTCAAGTTCCCTGGAGAGGAATGTACAGTTCTGTAAGATACGTACCATAACAGCCTGTCACTGACAAGAAATCACTATAACAGTACATCAAAACATTTGTGGTTTATCTACCTTCTGTCTCACTTTTATCTGTCTGGATTTTCATCAGCTAGGCCATTTTTCCCTATAAGAATCAATGCTAGTCTCATGCCTAACTTGGAAGATAAGTATGTAGGACTATGACAAACTCATATATCAAGTGTTGTCACATACCCGCTGATGTCCTGGATTTACTAGTACTTGGTTGTTCCAATAGATGTGGTCTTTCTTGATGAAACTGAGAAAAGGGATTGGGAATTTTAGAAGATCCAAATTCTGGGCTCAAATGGATTTGGGGAACCACTGAATTTAACTCATGTAGAGTCTGGCAAATGGAGCCACAAGAATATATAAGGCCATATAACCCAGAATCCTCAGGAATTAACTTGTGTGGATATGTTTTGATTCAACAGATTGAAGAAATGATGATGATATGGAGACACTTTCTCTCGAGGGGAAGAAAAGCCATCTAGAAAAGCTATTCTAGAAGTAGGGGGTTAATTATGACTTTTTCAGGTTTAGCTTGAAGACCAGGTTGCTGAACAGATGTATGATAAAATGGAGAAATGCCCCATATCATGGGCAAAGGAAGCTCTAAAGAGGCAATCATTCAAGAAAGGGTAAATATGAATGCCTTAAAGTCTCTAGAATGCTATGGCTGGGGCAAGTCACTTTGTGAAGACTTGGGTTGGTGGAGAGACCAAACTTTAAATCTGTAAACTGAAAGTGCAATCTCAAGGCAAAAGAATTTTAGGAAATGTCTGTCACTTTTGTGAAAAAGAATGTGTTGGTAGGAATCTTTGAGGTCTAGAGTGACCAGAAAAGCCTTGTATAACATTAGGGGGAAAAGGGGTATTAAGGTCATTATTTTGAATTTTAGAATTAGGACAAAGCTATTCAGATTCGAAAGGTCTAAAATACATACCTGGTGTAGATCAAAGTGTATATGTTGTGTCTTTAAGAAGCATGTCAAGGACTGAGCATGCACATATAAATACCAGGCGTGTGCTATTCCCGGTGCCATTTTGAGAGTGCAGCCAGAGAGTAAGCATGTATGATTGCAGTAGTTACCTTGTATATAAGTTACTTAAGTTAAAGTCAGTAAACATCTATCATGATGTGTTTGTATATAATAAAGCTGCTTGAACAGAACCCACAAAAACTCTTCTATTGTGTCTACACAAGAGAGTGACATGGTGTCAGAACCGGGATTCAAGAGAATGATATTTGGAGCCATGAGGTGCAGAGATGACGGCGAAGGTAAACTAACAGAAATGAGCATGATAAAGGGCCAGAAAAGAATCAAATGTAATGAGAATTCATACAAACTGCTTATCTTGTAAAAAAGATAAAAAGGAGCATTACAAGGGCACAAACTGCATTATTAAACAAGCGAGAGGCATGAAAGGTTTATTAACTAAGGGAAATTTTTAAAACTAAGATATCTGACAAAACAATTATTAGAAAAGCAAAATGAGTATGTTTAAAGTAAAACAAGCATGTTTAGAGTAAAATGAGCACAAGAAAAGTACAATGGGCATGAAAAGAGATTAAATGAACAAAACAAATGTAATAAGGGCAAAAAGGGCACATTAAGTGTAAATAAAGCAAGGCGACTGCATGTTTTTTGGCAAAGTACTGGGTTTTGGTATAACTATGACTTCGTATTGTATCAAGGGCATAACTATAGTTATTCGAAGTATCTCAAAGTGTGTAAAAGTGCTTACAGTGTGTGCTTATTACTGTGCATGTATTCCGAAGAGTTTATTTGTGTGCAAAGTGCAACTATTTTGTGAAGTACAGTCAATGTCTGGCCCAGAAATTGTAGTTTATTGGCCGTTTGGGCAGTTTTTCCATCTCTTTCAACTTCCTGGTTTAAAAGCCTGTGTTTGTACTTGTTTCCCACCTTTCCTGTAACTAGTCTAGTCCAGATACAGACTTGCTGTATCCAGAACTGTAAGCTTCTGAGCCCCCCCCAAGCCTTTCTGTGTTGGAGGGAAGACTTCTAGCTTATCAGTGGGAGTGGTAAGCACTAGGTAGCCTATCTACCACAGGAGTGGTTTCTGGCCCAGAAATTGTAATTTATTGGCCATTTGACAGTTTTTCCATCTCTTTCAACTTACTGGTTTAACAGCCCACATTTGCACTTGTTTCCCATCTTTCCTGTAACTAGTCTAGTCCAGATACAGATTTGCTGTATCCAGGACTGTTTGTACGCTTCTGAGCCCCCCAAGCCTTTCTGTGTTGGAGGGAAGGCTTTTATCACTGGTAGTGGTAAGCACAAGGTAGCCTATCTACCAGTGGTGGCAGGTGACTTCAAATCAAAGGGGGGCTGCAGGAATGGGTGGGGCCAATTGGAAGGGGTGTGGCCAACTAGAAAGGGGTGGGGCTGTGGTACAGTGGGATCAATGCTGGCCATAATTACCAATTTATTCCAAGTTGCCCCAATTGTCAGTGGTTAGGTGAGTGACGTCTGCAGAGCTAATGGTCTATGGGAGTTAATAACAACTTTCTCTGTCCAGGAGGGACATGGGCACCACCCCAGGAATGAATCTGTGGTCACCCATCCACTGATATAGGTTGAGTTTGAAGAGGGTCAGGTGTTCTGTTTCATGTGAATTGGAAGCTTGTTCCAGAGATGTGGCAGTCTCTGGGAGATGTATCTATCTCTCTAGCATGACCTGAGCATCATAAACAAGGCTGCAGTTACAGATTACTAAGGTAGCACACTGATCAGTATTAACAAATTACAGGCTCGGACTGGATGAAATACAATGTTTCACAAAACAAAACAGGCAGAAATGTAAGCAATAACACAGCAATTAAGATCTGCCACACACAAAAATGATTTATGTACATCCTAATAAACAGAGTGTAATCTACAATATATGCAACAAACCTCTCAACCATACCGAATTCCTCATTTTTTCCGGTTTTGAGGGCAAAATAATGGGGTGCCACAAATTCACAAGTGGCCCCTTTAATTCCCAATTTTTTTTTGCATTACAACTTTAAATTTTTGGCTGACATCACCACGCATCACCAGCTTGCAGGGTGCACGTGGTGATATCAGCTATTGCTCGTACTCGGTCAGAGATTTAGTTTGAACCTTTTTGGAGGGAATGTCTACACTTTCAGTTTACGCTCAGCTTCCAGGAGGTAAGGAAAGAACTGTGTAAAAGTCCGTTCAAATTCCTCCTCTAGGGTCTAGCTCTGTTGTGTGTATGATAATTTGGTGGTAAACTTGCTCCATTCAAAAAGTGTATTAAGTCCACGTGAACAACTATGCAAAGTCTGGTGTGTATTTTATGAATGATTATTTATCCTGCTGCCTGTGTGTGATAGTTTGCGGAAACCTATTTAATTTATCCTGCTGTGCAAGGTATCTGTTTTGGGCTGCTTGTTCGTTCCGGTTGAACAAACGAAAACTGTGCAAGGTGAACTGTATATTAATTTAACTTAATTTATCTTGCTGCCTGCCTGCTGCAAGGAGAACTGTGTATTATTTAATTTATTCCTGTTTGAGCATGCTGCGATGTGCTATTTTCCGGCTGCAGGGCATCCATTTGAGCATGCTGCTGTGTGCGTGATATTTTCCTGTTGCAAGGTGTCCGTTCTGGGTGCTTGGTTAGCTCACTCCATTTAAACAAACTGTGCAAGGTGAACTGTGTATTAAACTTAATTTCACCTGCTGCAAGATGAACTATGCATTTATTTAATTTATCATGCTGCTGTCCATTCTGGGCTGCTCGCTCACTGTTGGATTGAACTGTGCAAGGTGAACTGCGTATTTATTTAATTTCATTTCTCCTGCTGCAAGCCAGTGCAAGGTGAATTGTGAATTTATTTAATTTATCCTGCTGCAAGGTGTCCATTCTGGGGTGCTCGCTTGCTCTGTTTGATTGAACTGTGTTTATTTAACTTAATTTCTCCTGCTGCAAGGCGAACTGTGCACTTATATATCTTGATTCCTGCTGCAAGTTGTCCATTCTGGGCCGCTCACTCACTCCTTTTGAACAAACTGACAAGTCCGGTGATGTTTGAACAAACTATGGCTCCATTTAGGTGTCAGAACAAACTCAAACTGTATATTTAATTTTGTGTGCATTATATATTTGCTGTGCTGCAATGCTCCTTATGATAGAAAAAACTCAAACTATGCATGTATTTATTTGTGTGCGTTTGAACCTGTCTGGTGTGTATATTTTATATTTGATATTTGCTGTTTTGCTATGCTTCATATGAACAAACTGTGGCTATTTAATTCTTTTGTCTGTTCCTCTTAAAATTTGTTGTTTTCTGGCAAATCAGTGATAACTGAATTCACTAATGATGGCAATCTGTTCCATTTAAAATGCGCTCTTAAGTGTACTGTATTATACAAGGAATATAATTTAATAGTCAGGAAGGTGTATCAAAGAAAAGAACACGTTTCTTGTTTTGTGTGCAAGGGGCCAATGATTCGAAAACAGCCCTAAGGTAATCTTTATCCACCACAGGCCAGTTGCATTTTCTTTGGAGGTGGTTTGGGTTTCAATGCTGTTTCAATGAATGTGAGTTTCAAGGGCAGAGAAGTTTTAATGCCAAGTCTATTTTCATTGTTTGACGGTATTGCAGATGTCTATTAGTGTTTGCACATTATGCTGTAAAATGTAAAAATAAAATCTAACTAATCATTGCAGAAGTAAAGCAGTATGCATGCACACTAGTGTTTAAGGTAAATGGGGAGAAATAGCCAGGTAATGGGACATTGTAATGGCTGCAGGGAGACTCTTGCCCTTGGGAGTGCCAGGTGCGCCTGTGGGAGTGGTTACTGACTTGAAACTGTAGTTTTATTAGCCATTCTGGGGCATTTCCAAAACTCCTTCATCTTCCTCTCTTAAAACCTTCTTTTGTGCGGTTTTGCGCGTTTTTGAGCATAGCGCAACAACGGGCAGTGCCGCCTGATTGGGTTTAAACTATTCCTGGCTCCACAAAGTCTGCTCTTCACTTTTTCCCTTAGAACTGCTCTATCTCTCAATTTAAACACCATATTCTCATTCTAAGGCCCTCCACTGGTCCAATTAAGTAATCCTACAAGTTAGCACTATTAAACCATAAGCACTACTTACTCTTATACTTTCTACGATTACCCTGTCCTCTATTGGTCCGTCTTAAATTCAGTTTCCCTATTACTCTAGCATGTCCAAAGGTCAGTCAATGGTTTCCTCTCCAGTCCAGCTGGTGAATCTGGGAATTGTGAGGCAATGTTACAACTGTCTCATGTACACGGACAACCCTCTCCTCCTCCAAACAGGTTCAAATATATGTGAGAGATGCAACTATTTAGCCAAACTGGAGGCTGAGCTCTCTCATCTCAAAACTGGTGTAACCAGTCAGGAGGAGAAGGTAACCTCACACAACACAATTCCAGTATCACATAGTCCCACCACATCAGCGAACCAAACACATAAATATACAAAAACATACTCGGAGGCTCTAAATAAAAATCTACCTAAGCAACAGAGACCTCCAAAGCAGATATCCAAGCAAACGCTACCTCAAAACAAAACACACACAACACATAACCCACAAAGTCAGTGTGCCAAGCAGCCACAGCCCTTAAGGCTGAATAACACACCTGATACTCTTGTTATAGGTGACTCTATTGTCAGACACACTGACATCCCGCTCACCAGGCTGAATAAAGAGAAGGTCACAGTGAGCTGCCTGTCGGGTGCTAGGATCCGACACATAGCAAGCACTCAGGTCACTCCAAAGCAAATACAAATATGACTCAGTCATTGTACATGCTGGTGTGAATGACCTGAGATGTACCTCCCTGGACTACATGAAAAGAGACATAGAGGAGCTCTCTGATCATGTAGCCCAGGCTGGTATGACCCTGACTTTGAGCAGCATCTTACCCTCACCTAGAATGATGCCACAGTACAAAGACAAAATGATCAATTTTAACAATTGGCTAAAATTTTGGTGTCATTCAAAGGGGATCCAGTGTCTGTCAGCCTGGGATGACATGCTCGACAAGCCACGTTGCTTCGCTAGGGACGGCTTGCACCTGTCACCACTGGGCTTTCGGATATTGGCAAAGGCTCTTGCCACCCCCGTAGTGCCTTTTTTAGGCAAGGCTCAAAAGTCAAACCCACCCCCATAGACAGCACAAGGAACAAGAAACTAAGGATAATGCTGCTAAACGCCAGAAGTCTTAACCTCAAGATGCACACACTCGAAGCTCTCCTCAGTATGGAGAACATCAATATCTGTGCAGTGACAGAAACCTGGTTCAAGGCTCCAGAGAGCACCCCAGCACTACCAGGCTATACCTCATATCATGCTTTTCGGCCCCAAAACCCGGACCGAACCACAAAAGGAGGGGGAGTTTCCATATTTATCTAGGATATCCACACCTCCAGGTTAGTGGCATTGCACGAAGTATAGGAGACCATCCATGTGCAACTAACAGTGGGCAAGACTGCTTTTCAGTTTATAGCATCCTACAGACCACCCTCTCAAAGTCAGGAATCCCATTTGGCTTTCCTGAAAACATTGGAGAACATGAAGATCTCTCCGAACACCATTATATTGGGCGACTTCAACTACTCAAACATTGACTGGAAGCACTACTCAAGCCCCAGCACCTTAGCCCAAAGATTCCTGGAAATTATGAACTCAAATGCTATGGAACAACTAGTCACCACTCCCACAAGAGGGGACAACATACTATACCTGATCATTACCAACATGGGGACTCTATGCTCCACACCAGAAGTATATCCCTCATTGGTAAGATCAGACCATCAATTTATTTCACTGGATGTCCACATCCCGACCCCACCCCCAGCCCAAAAAACCACAGTGAAAAACTTCTCAAAAGCGAACTTCTCACTTCTCAAAACCGAAGTGGAATCCTTCAAGGCCCCAGGGCCAGTGGAAACTACAGCCCAAACTGCAGAATCCTATATAAATGCATTCTATGGACATCTCCAGGAATGCATGGATCATGCTATCCCAAACAAAACCAAGACCCAATCATCCAAAGGCAGGCGTCCAGTCTGGTGGACCCCTGCCATAAATAAACTGTACAACAGAAGGAGGAAACTACTACATGATAGAGCAAAATCCCTAATAGGGAAGGCATCTCTGATCAGTACTAGCAAAAAATTACGATCCCTCATAAAATCCTCCAAGGCCAGCTTCGAGAGAAAAATTGCACAGGACACCAAAGACAATCATAAGACTTTTTTCAGTTATGTTAGAAACCTGGGATGCAACTCCCAGACTTGTTCTGAGTTGATTCTAAATGACAAAAAATACATTGAACCCACAGACATCGCCAATTTCCTGGCAGACAGGTTCAGTGCAAACTTCTCCACCCCCTCCCCCCCAAAAGAGCAAGTATCTATCTCGGCAGAGGGCTGCCTCCCAAACATCTCAGATGCTCAGGTGAAGGCTGCCCTCTCCAAAGCAAAAAACACTGCTTCCATGGGACCAGATGGCGTCCTAGGTTGCGTCCTACATGACCTACAAGAGGAACTAATCCCTCAAATAAAACAGCTATACAATCTCAGCCTCACTACAGGATATGTGCCCACAGAATGGCGTATAGCAACAGTGGTCCCACTCCACAAAGGTGGAGCCTCTACGGACCCTGGAAACTATCGACCCATAAGCTTGACTAGCTTAGTCTGCAAGGCTATGGAGAGGATCATCATGGAGCTCATAAACAAAGCCATTGGGGACCTACAGACACTAGATCCTACCCAGTTCGGCTTTGTCAAGGGCAGATCCTGCCTTTTGAACCTGGTTGACTTCTTTGAAACAGTCACCAAAGCCATAGATGAAGGGAAGGTAGTCCACACAGCCTATCTGGACCTTGCAAAGGCATTTGACACGATACCCCACTCGGGCATCATAGATAAGCTATCCAGCTTAAATATAAACCCCTATGTCACAAGATGGGTCGCAAACTGGCTCAAAGACAGAACCCACAGAGTGAGAGTTGCTGGAGCCATGTCAGACTCGAAACCGGTCACAAGTGGCGTCCCACACGGTTCTGTCCTGGGACCACTCTTGTTCGGTATATACTTTTCCGAGGTACAGGCAAACGTGGGAGGACTATGGCTCACCAAGTTCGCAGATGACTGCAAACTGGGCACCATAATCAACTCTCCAGCTGACACAAACATCCTTCAAAAAGGTCTCACAGAGGCAGATAACTGGTGCCAGCACCATGGTTTAAAGCTAAATGCCAAAACATGTATAGTCATACCCTTTGGCAAAAACAATGTGCCCACAAATTACCACATAGGCAGAAACCCATTAAGTACAGAGAAAGTTATTAGGAACCTGGGGACCCAAGTTGATACCAATCTCTCCTTTGAAAACCACATTGCCAAAGTGGTTAGAAAGACCTTCTACATAGCCCACCTCATCACGAAGGGTTTCACATCTAGATCAAGAGAGGTAATCGTGCCCCTTTATTCATCCCTCATCAGGCCCATCATAGAATACAATGCTCCTTTTGGGATGTACCTTACCCAACACCTGCAGCAATTAGAAAGACCCCAAAAGTATCTCACCAAGAGGATCAAGGGTCTCAAACAGATGCCATATGCTGCTCGGTTAAAAAAACTCCAGCTCTACTGAGTTGCATACCGCCTACTTCGAGGCGATCTATGCCTGACATACAAAGCTATGTCAAATCCAGAATTAATGGACAGGCTCCACCTCAGTAAATCTAAATCCCTTAGAGCCACACGCTCGAGGGACTTGAACCTCAGCACAGAAATAAATAGAACTTGCTGGAGGGACAGGTTCATAACCCAGAGGCTCCCTTCGCTCTGGAATAGAATTCCAGTTCATGTGAGGCAGAGCACCTCACTGAATCTCTTCAAGAAGAATCTCGATAAGTGGATGGGGGATCGTAGGTTTGTCCCAGGGATTACTCCCGTGTCACTATTAGACAGAGGCACAGTAAACGAAACCTTAAAAAGGGCACAGTATACTGAAATCAAGGGGTGGCGTAAGCCATACAGAATCGGGCTAGGCTTATAATTGCCCCAGGGCAGATAGCCTAGTATGAACCTATGAACCTATATTTTGCTTGTCTGCCATTGCAGAAGTAAAGCAGTATGCATGCACACATTAGTGTTTATGGTAAATGGGGAGAAATAACCAGGTAATGGGACATTGGAATGGCTGCAGGGGGACTCTGATGCCATATTTTGGTTGGTGCCATATTCTGGTTGTATGTTCTTCAGTTTGCATTTGAAAGTTGGTATCCCACAATTCCAGTGAAGTGGGTGGGGTTACGTAATTGTGTATGCAAATTAGATGTTAATCAGTGTACAGATTTGTACCTATTTTTCATGGGCCTTGTCCAGATTTTTGATGTTTCCAGGTTGAGAGGTATGATATGCAATAGTCTCTAATGTGGATCAACCTTCAGTAACTCTGCAAGGGAAAAAGAAGAGACATAGAAAAAAAAACTATTTCGAAAAAGAAAAATAACATGTAACACTAAACAATTCTGAATCACTGCCAAGGGAGCAGGAAAGAGGAAAATACTATAATGAAGTGATGTTAGAAGTAACAAGAATGAGCAGTAACTGTGAACATACAATGAAGTAAACCATAAAACACCTGAATACAAAGTTGCTAATTAAACATAGCAGAGAATAATAAACAAAATTATTTTGCAGCTACAGTACCAATTGCTTTGAAAATGACATTTAAATCTCTTGAATGTTTGCTTTCACTAGACATATTTTAGGTTGAAGGGCAATTTATGAAACTAGTCCACTTACTGATGGCCTGAGCTACTGGGGGGGTTAGTTTCCATTTAATATTCGCAGACAAGGACATACAATCATAAGTAGATAAAACTGTGATGGCAAGACAAATTATATGAGTAAGCCGATAAACAAGCTTTAAACGCTTCAGGTTGTACAGAGAGACAGAGAGACATAGGGACACAAAGAGAGACGAAGAGAGACAGAGGGAGAAAGAGACAGACAGCAAGAGACACAGAGAGACAAGAGAGAGACACAGAGACACAAAGAGAGACAGAGACATGGTAAGTCCTACACCATGATATTCAACAGCAGAACTGGCTACTCTCTTACATTCAGTTTTCCAATAACTTGCTTTATACATTACAAGGTCATGGGGAAGCCAGAGCTTATGACAGCAAAGAACTACTATTGAAACATGAAATGAATAAGGCATGTTGGCCTGTTACAGTATGCATATTCACATTCACTTTATGCACAGTATGGGGAGTTTGGAACATTGCCAATCAAGTTACTGCATGTCAGTGGGAGGAAACCACAAGCACAAAGAGAAAGACTTACAAGGTGCAGAGGAGGCACCCCAGTGAAAAATCAAACTGCATGACCTCTTGCTGTGAAGCAGAAATGTTACTGTCTATGTCACTGTGTCCCTCCTGTTCTGTTACATGCCTTATTCAAATTATGATGGACAAAAAGTTGAGATACAGCAGATGAGATGAGTGGAGCAGGGAAGGGATGGAAGTAATAGGAGTTACAGCTGAGAACTGTAAATGATTAGGCCCTGTAAAGGATTTTGACTGACCCCATACCTCTCAACCTCTTACAGCAAAAAATGTGGACAAAGCCTAAAATGATGGAGGGACTAATAGGGACAAATTTTAAATATTGCTCTTATGAACTTAGAAAGTTGATAGAGTAATAGGTTTCACATTAGCATGAATTTTCTGAAGGATGTGGAGTCTTAAACTCAAATATTTGTCATTATTTAATGACTTAAATCCTCAGCTATTTACCAGAAAGGTGCAGATTTTAGGAGGAACACACTAAAAATAAGAGGCAAAAATCTGGACATTCTGTGAAAATCTGTACAATTGAGAGGTATTGTTTATATGCATATCAAAGTTCATGTGGTTATGAGGGATCAGGCTAAAATTTTAGTAGACCTGTTTTCCTCAATTTGTGACAAGGTCCAACAAAGTTAATTTAAGACATAATTCTGAGGGGCAAGCACAGTTGGTTGAGTCAGGAAATGCTTCATTTTCATCTTGATAAACTTTGAACAATGTAGAATTTACTGTACTTAACATTAAAGTACAGGCTTAAGACAGACAGCCATATCTGCTGGGTCTGAAACCTGGCTTGTATTTTTTTCAACCTACTACTACAATGGTGCACTAATCAACATATTCCTAAAAATAAGGGAATGTTCCACATTTTTCTCTTTACATTTTGTAAACTCCCCACTTCGTCTCTGAAGTACAGCCTATAAAATGTTTAGTACACACACTCACACACACACAAACACACACACACACACACACACACACACACACACACACACACACACACACACACACACACACACACACACACAGAGTTAAAAAATTAAATATACAATTAAAACGAGAAAACAGAGATATCAAATTGTTAACATTTAGGAACAGAATCAACTATATGTAATACAGAAATGTACAGTAAATCAACTATGCCCACAAAGCTAACAGTAACCAGCCCTAATTTACTTTATAGACTTCACAAGCAATCCATTTCACACAATAACAGCAAAACTAGCATTGTACAGCCATGATATGGGGGCTATTTCAACAAGACTGGAATTCCCCTTATCAGGCGTGCACGCTAACAACCCTTTTGTATTGTAAGGAAGTTGGAAAAATACCATTAATGAGCAACTCCACATGCAGAAAACATTTCTCACAGTGACCAGCCTGCACTGTAATAAGACTTAGCTAAGCAACTATGTTTTGTAACAATTCACGCAATGGAGCCAAGATGGTATCTCACTCAACAAACAGGTGTGCAAAAACGAATATAAAGACACAACCAAGACTGAAAAAATAAAATGCATGAATACCCCCCACACTGTACAGCTCTCAACGAACCAGGGACAATTCCAGAAATAATCAGGGATGCATTTAAAATATTAATATCGACTTAAAGACACTAACAGAATAAGTCAAAATGTTTTAAAGAATTTACTTCACAAAATGTGAGACTATTGCCATATGATGGCTGGCTGGATTTATTAAGTGCAATTTACCACCTCCCCCCCAAAAAGTCACCAGTTTTAGGGGGAATTATGTGGGGTAAAGCTAAAATCTGACTCAAAATCAAGACATTTGAGAGCTATGCACTGTAGGATTGCTCCCATCCCATGCAAAATGGGCAGCGACAGCACGTGAGAAACAGAAAATACAAAAGCTAAGAACACACTTAAGGAAACAAAAACTGTTATCTATAATTGTTGGTAAATGTATATCATTCACATGTAGAAACAAGTCATTGCCATCATACAATATAAATATAATTTACATCATACAATACAATTATAATCGTATATAATTCGAGCACCAAAATGGAAATTGGCTGGGCTTAAAATGGCCTGCAAGGGCAACTAGCCTAGTATTTACCTAGGATCCTAAATCGTACTAATATATCTATTGTATTGTCAGTGAAATAGAACATGTCAACATATTTACAGCCTCATATATAAAACATCAGATGCACCCTTAAACAATGACAAAGAAGACAAAACACAACAATGCATAAATGCTGAAATGCTGACAAAATTTTGACTTCAGCTAAACATAAAACAAGATGCAGAATGTGAAGTGTATCAAAGAAATAACAACATTCCTATAAGGTGAAATTCCTGGTTTTCTACTGCTTGTCTTGCTCATTATAAAACTGTTATTATAGCATACATACCATATACCACCAAGAAAAGAGTAAAAATATGTAAGTCACTTCAGTCTCAGTTAGCTGTCAGCTCAGCTTAGTACCTTTCACTGTCCATGTCCGTCCAACTGAACGAAGTTAGGATGACTGCAAACCAAACAAGTTAACTCACTTAACTATCTGCTACTGATTGTTTCTCACTCTTTTCCCAGCACAAAAAGCCCGGGAAGAGAGCAAGAACCAATCAGTAGCCATTCAGTCCATCCACCTCACGTATGTGACTGCGAACGTGGCAGTCCAAGCTCCTTCCACTTCTATGCGGTTACAAGCTGCATAGACTTCTGAGCATCACACTGATGCCTTCGCTCCTTAATCCAAACTGCTTTTACAGCAGTCTCGATTTACAGAAACTTAACTATCTGCTACTGATTGTTTCTCACTCTTTTCCCAGCACAAAAAGCCCGGGAAGAGAGCAAGAACCAATCAGTAGCCATTCAGTCCATCCACCTCACATATGTGACTGTGGACATGGCAGTCCAAGCTCCTTCCACTTCTATGCGGTTACAAGCTGCATAGACTTCTGAGCATCACACTGATGCCTTCGCTCCTTAATCCAAACTGCTTTTACAGCAGTCTCGATTTACAGAAACTACATATATATTTTTTTTAAAACCTGGAACTCAGTGAGCACGTGCAGTTCGAGTTCCGGGACTTCAACGAGTCAGTCGGACTTGCAGCTAAGTAAGCAGCCAGCTTAAAATAAATTATAATTTATATTTTATAATTTATTTTTTTCAAAATGTTCTTTATTTTTCTGGGGGGGGGGGCTGCAGTCCTGCAGTCCAATGGGATGAGCCACCACTGCTATCTACCACAGGATCCAGGTACAGATTCTTAGTTTTAGCACTTGAATTTGCTTATTCATGCTCAGCACCTGTTCAGAACTTGTTGTTAACTAAATAAGCTACTAATTACTACAGCACTCAACCTTCCTCTTTACCTAGAGGAAAACAGTTTTTGTACTTACTTTCCTCACTTGCTTAGAGATAAACAGCTCTTATACTCACTTTCCTCACTTGTCTAGAGGAAAGTAGTTTTTTATTCGGGCATGTTCAAGGGTCAGCTCCCAGTGTTCTCTCCTGTCTATCTGATGAATCTGGGCATCTTGAAGCAATGTAGCAACTGCCTCATGTACACAGACAACCCTCTCCTCCTACCACCCAACACCATAACCTGTGAGAGATGCACTTATCTAGCCAAACTGGAGGTAAAGCTCTCTCCAATCAAAACTGAACTTGACAGTCAAGAGGAGAAGGTAAACACTTGCACCACACCACACTCATCACATAGTCCCACTAAACCTACATCACCAAAATCCACACATAGAAACACAAAAACATTCGCAGAAGCTCTCAATAATAATCTGCTCAAGCAACAGAGACCTCCAAAGCAGAAACGCAAGCAACCTCTACCCCCCAACACAACCCAAATGACACATAGCCCACAGACTCAGTGTGCCAATAAACCACAGCCAATAAGGCAAACCAACGTACCAAACACACTAGTCATAGGTGACTCTATAGTCAGGTACACTGATGTCCCACTCACCAGGCTAAACAAGGAGAAGGTTACTGTCAGCTGCCTATCGGGTGCCAGAATCCGCCACATAACCCATGCACTCAGGTCACTCCACAACAAGTACAAATATGACTCTGTCATTGTTCATGCTGGTGTGAACGACCTGTGACGTACCTCCCTGGACTACATGAAAAGAGACATGGAAGAGCTCTCCGATCTTATAGCTCAGGCAGGTATGACTCTAGCCCTGAGTATCATCCTGCCATCACCCAGAATGATACTGCAGTACAAGGACAAAATGACTGACTCCAACAATTGGCTAAGCTTCTGATGTCATTCTAAGGGGATCCAGTATTTGTCTGCCTGTGATGACATGGTCGACAGACCACGATGCTTTGCCAGAGATGGCCTGCACCTGTCGCCCCTGGGATTCCGGACACTGGCTAAAGTTCGTGCTGCCCCTATACTGCCTTTTTTAGGCAAGGTTCAAATGACAAATTCACTACCAAAACAGGAACAGGCAAGCAAAAACTGAGGGTAATGCTACTCAATGCTAGAAGTCTAAATCTCAAAATGCACTCACTCGAGGCACTCCTTAAAATGGAGAACATTGATATCTGTGCAGTTACTGAGACCTGGTTCAATGCTCTAGAGAGCACCCCTGCATTACCAGCCAATAACTCATACCACACTTTTTGGTCATCTAACCTGGACCAGACCACCAAAGGCAGAGGTGTGTCCATATTCATTAAGGATATCCACACCTCTAAGCTAGTTGTGCAGCATAATGCATCCGAGGTTATCCAAGTGCAACTAACTCTGGACAAAACTGCAATCCAAATTGTAGCTTGCTACAGATCCCCCATCATGCCCCAGGATTTCCACTCCTCTTTTCTTCATATACTGGAAAATATTAGGGTTCAACCAAACACCCTAATAATGGGCAATTTCAACGATCCCACCATTAATAGGGAAAACTACTCATGTATCAACTCCTTTGCTCAACGCTTTCTGGAATTCATAAATTCCAGTGCCCTGGATCAACTTATCCATACCCCACCAAGGGCAACAATATCCTAGACCTAGTCATTAACAACATGAGTAACCGGTGTTCCACACCTGAAATCAACTCCTTGTTGGTCAGATCCGACCATAAGCTAATCACCCTTGATATCCGCATCCCGCCCCCACCCACCATTAAGGAAACCACCGTAAAAAATTTCTCCAAAGCCAACTTCATTCTTCAGTTACGACTGCTGAATCCTACACAAATGCACTCTATAAGCGCTTACACGAGTGCATGGATTGTGCTATCCCAAACAGAAGCAAGACGCTATCCTTCAAAAAAAGGAAGCCAATCTGGTGGTCCCCTGCCATTAACAAACTTTACAATAGAAGGAAGAAACTGTTGCAAAAGAGAGTAAAATCCCATGAGTGGAAGAGCTCCCTAGTCAGCCTCAGTAGGAAGCTGAGATCCCTTATAAGATCCTCCAAAGCTAGCTATGAAAACAAAATCACCACTGATTCTAAGGGCAACCACAAAGCATTCTATAGCTATGTCAAGAATCTCAATGGCAGCACCCAGATCTGCTCTGAGTTTCAGCACAACGGCATGAAAATTACAGAACCAACTGATATTGCCAACATCTTGGCAGATAGGTTCAATGCTAACTTTACCCCCCTCTCACACCTAAAAGGCCCATATCTATACAGGAAGAATGCAGAGTCCCTGTAATCACATCTATGCAGGTAAAACCTGCACTCTCTAAAACAAAAACACAGCATCCATGGGACGAGACAACATCCTAGGCTGCATTTTACACGAACCTCAGAACAAACTGGCTCCCCCCCAAGCACTATGTTCAATCATTGTCTCACGTCAGGCTTTGTGCCCACTGAATGGCGCACAGCAACAGTTATCCCACTCCACAAAGGGGGAGCCACCACTGATCCTGGGAACTATCGCCCTATTAGCCTGATGAGCCTGGTCTGCAAGGGGATGGAATGTATCATCTTGGAACTCATAAACAAAGACATTGGTAACCTCCAAACTCCGGACCCCACCCAGTTCGGATTTGTGAAAGGCAGATCATGCCTTCTGAGCCTTACTGACTTCTCTGAGGTAGTCACCAAATCCGTAGACGAGGGTAAGGTGGTTCACACAGCTTATCTTGACCTCGCCAAGGCTTTCAACACCATCCCCCATTCTGGAATTATAGCTATACTCACTAAACTAGGTACAAATCCCTATGTCACAAGATGGGTTGCCAACTGGCTCATTGACAGAACTCACACTGTAAAAGTTGCAGACTCTAAATCTGACTTCAAACCAGTGACAAATGGAGTACCACAGGGTTCAGTCCTGGGGCCTCTCCTGTTTGGTATCTACTTCTCTGAAGTACAGGCTAACACAGAAGGCCTCTGGCTAACGAAGTTCACAGATGACTGCAAACTAGGAGCCACAGTCGAGTCCCCAAATGATGTGGAAATCCTACACAAGGGCCTCACTGAGACAGATGCCTGGTGTCAGAGGCATGGCCTCAAGCTCAATGCCAAAAGGTGCATTGTCATCCACTTTAGTAAAAACTTGGTACCCATGAACTACCACATAAACAGCAGTCTGCTTAATGCTGAATGTGTGACAAGAGACCTTGGGACCCAGGTGGACAGTAGTCTCTCCTTTGATAATCACATCACCACAGTAGTCAGGAAATCCTTCCATGTGGCACACATCATCACAAAAGGGTTCTCATCCAGGAAAAAAGAGGTCATTATTCCCCTCTACTTGGCTCTCATTAGACCTATTATAGAGTACAACGCCTTTTTTGGAATGTACCTCACAAGACATCTGCAGCAGCTGGAAAGGCCACAGAAGTACCTCACAAAGAGGATTACTGGCCTCAAACAGATGTCCTACACTGACCGTCTCAAAAAACTCCAGCTTTACTCTGTAGCATATCGCCTTCTCCGAGGAGATCTCTGCCTAATATATAAAGCTATGTTAAACCCAGAGCTGTTGAACATGCTACACCTAATGAAATCCCAATCCCTCCAAACTACACGCTCCAGGGACCTAAAGCTTGTCACCACAATAAACAGAACATGCTGGAGGGATAGATTCCTGTCCCAGAGACTTCCTATACTCTGGAACAAGCTACCCATCTATGCCAAGCAAAGTTCCACATTAGCACTCTTGAAGAAAAATCTTGATGAGTGGATGGGAAATAGGAAATACACCCCGGGGATCAGTTCTGTGGCTCTGCTCGACAGGGGCACAGGAAATTAACTTTCTTGGGTGGTGTAAGCCAGGGAACCTTGTTGGCTAGGCTTAATTAGGCCTTTAGGCTGATAGCCTAGTACCTACCTATGAACCTGTGAACCTATAAAGTATAGCTATTTTGAAAAGTTTTTTGCGCTGGGTGTGTCTGTTCACAAAGTGCTGCCATTACAGAGTGTTTCTTGCGTTGTAAAGAATTGCCTAGCAAGGTAGTTCCATTATGGGGATATTTCAGTGTGCTGTGTACAGTTTACTCACAAAGTGCAATTACTTTGAAATTTTATTGACTCTGAGCTTCTCTTGCCCAGTTCATTCGCACCATGCAGTTATTCCAAATGTTTCTTAAAATGATGATAAGTTACTTTTGTAATAATATCAAGAGTATTACAGTGCCCGAAAGACTTATTTTGCAAAGTGCAGTTACACAGAGTCTTGGATCATGCAGTTATTTGATGTGTTTTTTTACTGATGAGGTGATTTCTTGCAAGACAATAATTTGAGGAGTATTACAGTGCCTGAGAGACTTATTTTGCAAAGTTCACTTACAAAGAGGCTTACTATGCTATTGGGCAAAGTTACAAATACCGGCATAGACTGTTGGCATATGTGTATGTGTATGTGTTCATGCTTATTTGCAAAACCCTTCACTGGTATGTGACTCATTCACTCCAATGGAGGTCAGGAAGTTTGCGCTGTAACTTCCAATGGCCAGAGCCTAAGCAATTTGACAGAATCAAATTATGTCTTCACATTCCAAACAAATGTTCATATTTCTGGAACCATAGGAGTTATGACAGAAATATAAATGGCAAACTCTTCAGCACAAACTATTGCTATAGTGCTAGTATTCTTTAGGTTCTATGTCTTCACCCAAATTTTATAAGTCACAGTAAACATAGTAATAATAACATTTGTAATATTTTGCAAATAACTTACAATATCTCAGCAACCACTCAAGTTACACACGCACTGTCAGCAGCATTTTATTCACCTAGATGAGAGCTTTCATATGAGGCTAAGGAGTGCTGCCTGTTACTTGGTTGTTGAGATATTTAGAAAAAATGTGAAAATTATATCTATATAAATTAATATTATAAAAACAACAGTTAATATCTATTTACTTACACTAGACAGAGGTGAAATAATGCAGTTGAGTTTGCCATTGTGTAAGCTTTAAAATGAAATCTGTTAAAACCTTGTACATAGTATGGTTTTGGAATTACTTATGCAAATATGAACAAGCAATATTTGATACCTACAGGGGTCAGTAGGAGTTAACTGCAGATGCACCTGGAGGTATCACTCGGATGTAATGACTTAATATGGCAGACGGATTTCTAAAGAACTTACTGCTTGTTGGGATGGGTTTTATTTATTTATTTTACATTTGTTGACCGGGCTAGTCTAGATGGATATATGTCCATTTTCAGTAGAGGCCCGGGGAGAAAAGCTCCACATTAAAACAGATAAACACACAGAGTATGAAGTATTCAGTTACAGAACATTAAACTTCAGATACAGATAGGTTGCTAGATAAAAAGAGGTGATTAAGGTAATTTAGCAAACGATGGAACAGAAGAATAGCACAAAAATAAGATAAGTTAATCCTTAGTGTTGTTTTTTTTTTTTTTTTTTTGTGTGAACACTGTGGGAAGAAAGTCTTCAGAAGGATATGGGAGATCAGGGTAGTTAAAAACAAGATTGGGAGAGTAAGTGGAGGGGGAGAAACTCAAGAGACAGAAAGAGGTAAATTACATCTTTCTTAGGTGCAATAAGAGCAACTAGAGCAACTAGACGGTAGAGACCTTCAAGTGGCAATAAAGTGAATAAGAAACTTGGGAAGACTGATTATGATGAAAATAGACAGCGATAGTCTTAGTCAGGGTTTGAACAGGGACATAGCCAATGGTTTCTAAGGTATTGTTTTAGTTTCTTTTTGAAGAGTGTAGTTGAAGATAGTGATGTAAGTTCACTGGGAAGTAGGTTCCAACTTTTCCCCACAGTATTAGAGAAAAGGGAATCTCCTGCTTTGTTGTTGGGTTTATGTATGGATACCAGAAGTTTATTGGCTGAGCGTAGGTTTGTAAGATTTTTATATGGGCAGATTAGACTAGTGAGAATTGGTATGTTTTCTGGGTGGTAAAGGGTCTTATGGGCAATAATCAGTTGATGAAATAAAATTTGATTGTGCAATTCAAACCAACCAAGCTGCTTCAGATTTAGGCAGTGGTGGGTTCTAAAAGGGGAGCTGGTAGCAAATCTGGCAATATTATTGTAAGAGACTGCCAGCTTGTGGAGGTTGCATTTGGATAGATTTGTATATATAGGAGAGACATAAAAGAGAGTAGAGATAAGGTGGGTTTGGCCAATATTAGTTCTAGCTATGGGAGTAAGGAAGGGCTTTATTTTGTAGAGGGAGACAAGTTTTCGGTTTACTGATTTGATTGTGATGTTGATGTGAGTGTCATAGTTAAGGCTGTGGTCAATAGTTACTCCTAAGAGTTTCGTAGTAGTGTCAGGAGATATGACTGTACCAGTTTTAGATTTGATAGAGAAGTTAAGTGGGATGGACTTTTGTGTAGGAGTAAACACCAAGAGTTTAGTTTTTTTGGGGTTAAGGAGGAGACACCACTGTAGAAACCATTCTTCTACAAGTTCAAAGGTATTCTGGGTGAGGGACTGCAGTTCAGATGGCCCTGTGGCTGAGGATATTAATGTGGAGATGTCTGCATATTGTATAGTTACAGCTTGGGGGATACTAATAGATAGATCATTTATGAAGATAGAGAACAGAAGAGGGCCTAATATGGATCCTTGGGGTACACCAAGGGTGACAGGTAGGTGGGAGGATAGAATGTTTTCCCATAGCACTGCCTGTTGCCTATTGTCTAGATAGGACTTGAACCACTGTAATGCTTGAGTATCAAATGAGAGGGACTTGAGAAGATTCAGCAGTAGCTGATGGTTAACCATGTCAAATGCTTTTGAAAGATCAATAAAGATTGCAGAGGACATGGTATTATTGTTGCGATTTAGGGTGAAGTAGCGGGTGTTTGCTGTCTGGGGAGAGGGCATGTCAGGATTTCTGGGGAAAAATCTTTAGTAAAGGCTTTAATGCTTTATATAAAATGTGTGTTAAATTGATCATCTGTTTTGGAGGGAGTGTTTTGGGGCAGGAATGGTGGGTGTTTCAGGATGGACTATATTATTAACAGAAGACCAGAATTTTTTAGGGTTGGAAAACTGATTTAGTAAGGGCTTACTGAAGAACATTTTCTTGTTTGCGATAGTCTGTTTTTAGTACACTTACATAGTTCTTTAAAGTGTTGTAGGTTTTGGGGAGATCTGTATTTTAACAATTCTTTCAAAGCCCTGTTTTTTTCATACAGCAGGTGCCCGCTTTGAGTGGAAAAACAAGGAGTATGGTTTTCTTTATTCTTTTTGTTCTAGTTGGAGCCAGATTATTGACGGCTTTCAGGGAAAATGAGTTAAATTTGTGTACAGCTTTGTCATGTTGAATATTTTTTCAGGCTAAAACAGTTAAAAGAGCTTAGAATTCAGTTAAATGTATCAGAGTTAAAATTAGTGAGGTTATGGGAAGTTCTAAGTGAGTGTTGCTTGACATGATGGGGAAGTGTCTGTACACATATACAGGGAGGTGATTATTGATGGAAGCAGAGAGGGTACTACTGGAGACATAGGGGAATCAGACACCAATATCCAGTCTAGAACTAAGCCACTGTTTTGGGATAGTTAAAATGTGTGGGGGAGGAAATGAGTTGAGTCAATCCAGATAGGTTTATGCTAGTTGATGGATATTTTGTGCAGATAATCTGTAATAGAAATTAACATCATCTGGGATTATCTTTTCATTAGAAATTATATGTGAGATCTAGTTTAGGATGTTTTCCAAGGTTGTAGCATTATTACCTGGGGGAATATGCAGTACTATAATACATAGTTGCTTATGGTTATTTAGTTTAAGGTGGAGAGGAGGAGCACAGCATTATGAAATTTGGAAATAGGTTTACTGTAGGGTAGGATTAGTCAGGGCATAGTAAAGCTACTCCACCACCTTTTTTTTTCAGTAATATCAGCCATAATGATATTGTAACCAGGGAGTGATACTTCAGAGTCAAGCATATGGGGTTTTAGCCATGTTTCAGTTATGGCAAGAATATCTGGTATATTGTGGGAGATCCAAGCATGGAGTCCTGAACTTTTATTATAGATGCTTCGAGTACTTAAGGAAATTAATTTAAGCTGTTTTGGTGAGTTTGAAATAGGTGGGTTGGGTTTTGCTGGTTTTGGCAACGGTGGTTTGGTGTCTGTTTTGGAAGAAGATGGGTGAGCTTAGTTGGGGGGTGGTTTGGGGTGAGTTTTGGAAGCTACTGAGGGGTCAGGATGGGAGGGGCCAGGGTTAGGATGAATATCGCCACAGAGTGGTAAAAGAGAGAGAGAGAGAGAGACAGACAGAAAGAGAGGGAGAAAAATGGATATGTTTGCTGTGCTTGTTTCGGTGTAACTATAGCAGTTTTAGTTTTGTGTGGTAGGTGTGAGGGTTTAATAATTTGAATTTGAAGTAAAGATTGCATAAGTCTTAGTATATACTGGAAGCAATTAGCTGTGAATTGGGGTGATATGAATGGTTAGATGTGGAGCACACAGAAGGAGAAATATGTACAACATTGAGTGTCATATTTTAAGTTGTAAGGTCATAAAACAGGAAGAGTGCAGATGCAGTAATATTTAAGATAAGCAAGGTATGTAGCTTTGTAAAGAGATATGTTAGAGAAAGAGGAACTAGATTACTGGGGAATAAATATATTAGGGATGGGAATAGATTGCTGAGTGAGGTGGATAGTGTAAGTTCTGATCACTATGGTTAGTTAGCAAATATAAGAGAGGAAAGAAAGTTAAAGTGCTTAAATGCAGACTGATGATTTAGGAACTGTGTGTATGCTCTTGTGCCTAGGGTATGTCTATATTTATGTGTATACCTTTAAGAGGGGTGATAAGTAGGTGGAGCTCTGGGTGGAGAAGAGGTCCTATAACAAAAGGGGTATAACAAGTCTTTTTGAACAGAAGGGTTTGAAGAAGGAGACAGGTATTTAGTTTTCTGTGTGTATTTTTTTAGGATTTCAGGGCTTATGGTTTTGGGAAAGGACTCCATAGACCAGACCTCCATAAGTGAAAGGAGCCTTCTTTTCTCACCAGTACTTAGTTTATATCTCAAACACCCTCATATAGTAAAAAAAAAATGGTGCTCCCTTCCTGGTGAGTTCTACAGTCTGAAGGGATGTTATGATATTCCCAGGCCTTAGCAGCTTCCAAACGGTCTATGCCAGAAGGACCAGAAGAGATGGACTGACAGTCTGAGGGCTACATAGGTGCTTAAGTGGAGACATCCGTCTCAAACAGTGAAAAAGGGGATGCTGTCTGAAACTCTTCACTAACATCTTCAACAGGAAAGGTTCAGTCAAGGGGAATCTGATGTTATAGTCGCATATGCAAAGTCTCTGAGGCACTTGTTTTCAAAGACCTGACGTTGTGCTGTTCTCTGAAACAAAAGAGAGGCTAGCATATGGGTCCTTATATATATATATATATATATATATATATATATATATATATATATATATATATATATATATGAGGATTTGTCTACTCTAGGAACATAAGGATTTTTAGATATATTTACAGAGAAGCTGGGTGGGGATGCTTATCTGCACAAAGTTGCAGATGAAGCTGACTGCTGATACTCATGCTATGGAACTGATGAGAAGTCAGCGTAAGTATACATATGGCAAAAAAGTTCTGACTTTGGCATGCCCATATGTCCCTCTTAAACCAGTATGTATTCTCACACAAAAGGCAGACATATGGTGGAAGAGGAAGGAGCCTGAAGCTTTGTACACTAGCCAGAAGTTCAATATCATTGGCAGGATATGTCCCATGTAGCTATGGATACTGCAATGGGGATCTAATGACGAACATCTATACACAGTCATATTACAGAGATGTGAATGTTTGTGAAATGCATACAGGCGATGCAAGTAATATAAATTTAAGACATGTGCTGACACAATACACTGTAAAGCACAGTCAATACCAAGGTATTGTATATCTAGGCTTCTGAAGGACCTTCATGGCTAAGCGTAACTACTATCTCTTACTATTAACTACAGTGCATTGATATACACATATACACATACACACAATGATGGCTAAGCTGAAACAGAATAAATTAAAAAAGGTACAAGCCACTTGAAGAACTGCACATTGCTCTGCGAATGCTCACATTGCTGAGCTATAAGTAATGACATCTATACTATATCTACATTTCTTTATTACTGCTGCCGTTGAGCAGCTAAATAGTTATCAGTTTCATACTGATGAAAGTTAGATTTCAATGTTTATCAGCTAAGGCCCGTCCATGTGGAGGAAAGGAACTTCAAACTTTGGCAATAGAAACTGAGATCCATATATTTTTCTATACAGATTCAGAGTATTGGCATTTGTATGGACTTTGAAGGCCAATACTTCAGCAAGTAGTGGCAGTTACAGGACATCTTGCCAAATGCAAACTCCCCTGAACTTAAGAATTTGACTTACTCAGTTTGAGTAAAAGTCATTTGTAAGCTACAGTAGGTTAGATAGGTTTGAGACCACAGGCCTTTAAGCAAGTAAAGGATGGGCTGCTATCCAGATACTTGACATTTTCTCCACGTTGACCTTAAAAGCAGACCTGAAGAGTTGGAGGTTGTCTTTGTTAACCTTTCGCCTAAACTAATTTTTTTTTTATTTTTTATTTATTTATTTATATTTTATTTACTTCAGTTTGTTAACCAGATAAATTAACTGGTTTACTAACCCCTTTTCAGTCACACCCTAGGTGTAAAACACACATATTACAAGAATATGTCTATTACACAGTATAAACAGGTTTTAAGCATGTTTAACAAAAATTTACAACACATATTGCCCAAGTTAAGGGTTGTTACACAGCATAAGATGAATAAAGCAAATGAAAAAACAAATGCATCATAAGAAACAAAGAGGGTAAAAGCAAAACAATGTATAAGTTACATTAGGAAACACATATCATTAATTGAGATTTGTTAGCCAGCATCACGGAGGCACTTAGCATCTTTACTTAAATCTATTCTTAGGTCTTATTTGAAGCTTTGAAAGTTTGAATTGTTCTTGACTTCATTTGGTAGATAAATCGGGTCTATATTAGAAGACCGACTGTTTAGGTGATCGAACACCTAAACATCGATCTTCTAATATCGAACCGCACAATGTTGAATGTCCCAGGGAAACATGTCCCTCGGCCACAACACAAAAAACATTACTTTACATCTAAATTAAGTGGGGGGCTTTGCCCCCCATACCCCCCTAACTAAATATACCAACTCCGAGATCGCTCAACAGTAGGGAAATAGCAAACTCTGGCAAACGGCCAAGGGAAATCTTTCCCTGCGTTAAATCGGCTGTTCACCGTTTTTTTGCTTTCGATATTAGAAGAGCGATGTTTAGGTGTTCGATCACCTAACCATTCGGTCTTCTAATATAGTCCCGATAATTCCATATTGTGGGTCCAAATGTCGAAAAGGCTGTTTCACTTATAGCATTCTTAAAGCTAACAAGAGCAAAAAGGAGGGGGGGGGTCATCCTGCGTGTTTCTTTGAGAGTAGTTTAGTTCTCTTGTTATTTCTGCTCTTTTGGGTAGTGGGCAATAGCCAGATTGGTGTATTTTATAGATCAAAGCAGCATTTAGAGATATAGCTCCATTTGTAAATAGGAAGGCAATTGACTTGTTTTACTAGGTCACAGTGATGTATGTTTGTGTTAGCAAGTAGTACATACCTAAAAATGTACTCTTAGTAGTTTGGAGTTTATGTGTACTTTGTGCTAAATGGAGGCAAAAGACAGTCCACATTCTAATTTATGAATTAGAACATTTTTGGCTATAGAGGCATGAGCAGAAGGTGACAGACGTTGGGAGCTATGGTAGCAACTAATATTAGTACCTTGGAAGTGATGTTTTCAGTATGGAGGGTGGAGTTGAGTAAAGGGTCAAGAGAGAGACAGAGGTATTTCTGAAGAGAGACATTTGGAATAATTTACTGTTATTATGTTTTACTGTAGTAGCAGGGCAATAAGTAAGCTTCTGAGAGGTAGCAAAAATCATTAGATTAGTTGTTGTTGAATTTAACAGAAGGTTTTCTTTGTGTAACCCAGATTTTTATCCTTTTTTCTCCTCTAATATCATTCCAACAGCCATTTCAGTGCCACACATCTGCAATGGGTCTACTGGTTCTCCATTCAGCCCTCCTCCATGGACTAATACAGAATTTTAAGCCAGGGCCAGCATGGAACTTAAAAGGGTGTCCTGGGGAGATTGTCCTGTCCAAACCTTAACCGGGGGGGGGGGGGGGTTCTATTTTCTGACATACCTCAGTTTGTCCCAGAAAAGTGTGCCTAGACAGTTACCCAGGTGTTATGTAATGGACGGACTGCACCGTACCACTCCTCACTTCCATAAGGCACTACTATCAGCAAGATACCCTGCCCCTTGTGGCTGAAACCCATCACAATTTGTTTCTTGTACTGTGTCACAAATCTCCTTATTGCTCTGTGTGCCCAGCCACACATCACCATCCTCCAGGATGGACACAACCATCCTCCCTGCCACTCTGTCAGTTGCCCAAGCTGCTAAATGAACCCAGGTCAGCCAGACTGTAGTCGGGCTTTAGCCCTCTACACCACCGGAGTGGCTTACAGTTTGGCTAGTTCTACTAGAATCAATCAAAAGAATTTCAGTCTGTGTCTGTCGCTAGGTTAAGGCCTCCTTGGTCTAAAGATATGTCATTTATAAAGATTGAAAAAGAGCTGTGGTCCTAACACAGGGCTTTGTGGGATGTTTATATTAAGTGCTCCCTTATCAGATTAATTGTTGTCATTAGCAGATATTTGAAATTTTTGATCTTTGAGGTAGCTTTGGAACCAATTAATTTTATTTTCTCTAAAGTTTAATCTGTGTGTTTACTGGGGAGAGGGGTTATAATCAACAGTCTCAGAAGCCCTAGTCATGTCAATGAAAAAGCCTGCAGATATGAGGCCATTGCTAATGTTGCTGTATAAAGAACTGGTGACAGTGTTAAGAGCAGTGATGGCACTAAAAAGATTTCTAAAAAAAAGATGCTGCTGATCACACAATAGCCCATACTTATTTATGTGTATTAATAGTTGATTATAAAAGAATTTTTCAAAGATCGCTGTGAAGGGACATGGTGTAGATGTGGGTCTGAAGTCCTTACGGTCTGAGGGTTTAGGAAATTTGGGTAGGGGAATAATGATAGAATGTTTAAATGCAGCAGGATAGTTTGCCTAAAGTGTGTGAAAGATTGCAAATGTGTGGGAGATGTTTAGAAACAAAATCATATGAGAGCCTAAGAAAGCTTGTCTGTTGAATACTAAATTTAAATCCATAAGCATTAAGTTTCAGAAGGGACTTCTTAGCTTGTTTAACAGTAATAGTACTATAGTAAAAGGCTGTGGCACATTCAGCCAAAGGGTATACGATATTCTTGTTTTCATTACTGGGAATAAGTCTGACTGAGTGTGGAAAGAATTCAGTGATGTTTTATGCTGGTGAGAAAGGAATTTTTTTAAAAAGAATAGGGAAGTCACTATTGTCTGAGGAATTGGCAGAAGAAAGTATTTTGGCATCAGCAATATGGTCAGTAAGGGGCTTTATTTCCTTCAGAATAATTTAGGGTTAGTTGTGAAGGTCTGCAGGTTTTACCTTAGGTGGATAGTTTTAGTACTGTTGGTGGCAATTCTAGATTATTTCCTATATAATAGGAAGCCTTGGTGTAGGAGATTGACATTGAGTTTGGATTTACATGCCCTCCATGCAGCATCCCATAATTTAATTTGTTGTCTAATACTGCCATTGGTACAGGAGCATTTCCAGCCCCTTATGCATCTACTGGTAAGCAGGATCAGATGGCCTTTAATCTGAGAGAGTGTTTTAAGACACTAAGCTATAGCAGCATCTGGATTAGTTATAGAGTAGAGTGGGGACCAATCAATGTTTCTCAGTAAATTTATGAGGCTGGGTTTCTTATTCTGTGGAGTTCTTTCTGTAATCATTATCAGAGGGCTTTTTTTGGTTTTAAAGGACCAGGAAGATGTTGAGAGGTTTCTGTTGTTGTGGTTGGGCCTAGTAGGCTCCTGTACTATCTGCTCCAGGCTATTGTAATGTAACATTTTGATAAGTAGTGATTTATTAGGGCTGATAGCATTAAGGTTTCAATTTTCTCAGATAATACAGTCCTGATAGAATCCTTCAGGTAACATACTAAGTAAAGGCTGTTGCAATATATTTTTTAGCACCTACATGGAGGTGTGTACGGCCTCCTAGGATAATATGAATTGTATGTAATCTTGTTTAGACATCTGTCATCTAGAGTAATGTTCTATGATTTGGAAGTTAGTCTGTTTAATAAGGAACATTGTGCCTCCTCCAGTTCTTGTGCCAGGTCTATTGTCTGTTAGAATACAGTACTTGGTGTGGATGGGGAAAGAAGGTCAGAAGTCATCCTTTGCACATACATCTGAGATGGCAATAATATGAGGGCATCCCAGAATAAGCCAGCTTTCTAAAAATGTTCATTTGATATTGATGCTACATGTACTGATGCACTAGTTTTAGGTGTCTGTTGCAAGCAGGTGGAAATGTAGAGGAGGAAGGGATGGTACTTGCATTTATTGATCCTGGGTTTGTATTAATATCCCATGAGTTGAATAATAAGAAGGTCTTTAATCTTGCCTAAAGGGGTTGAAATGTTTTGCAATAGGTATTGTAATTGACATATTACTTTAATGCATATTAAAGTTTATTTTAATATACTTTTAGCTTAAAACTGCTGCAACAGTCTCATATTTTTGTTTTCCCATCTGACAAGAATAGCTTGACTTTTGTTAGAGTTCAATAGAGCTTAGCAAGCAGATGGTAAAAGTTTCTTTAAATCAAGTAACCATGAAAGAAAGTTATGTACATTGTACTTGCATGGAATGTCTCTGAGACAAGCCTGCTGAAAGTAAACACATAAACCATGTCAAGATTACAGCATGATAATGTTTTAAGCTATCCTCCCATATGCATACCTTTTTATCTGTTTACTCCCTTCAGCCATGGAAATGTGTGTATTTATTTAATCATAAGTTGAGAAAGCTTTGCACTTTGCATGAACCATTTTTTTTCTATTTTGAAGATATAAAAATGCTTGTATCAGTGCATATGGTTGAATCTCTCTATTTCTGAGATATTCCGTACTATGACTGTATTTTAATAAATATGTTTGCATCCTGAATCTTTGACAGTCTGTGTATTGAACTGAATAGCTGCATGATATTATGTTGTAACAAGTATTCGTTTTTCGTATCTTTGTAAGACTTACTGATATTTAGTTAGCAGCATAATAATTTAGTATGTGTGAAGTTGTCCAGACTTGGAAAAGGCTGTGTAAGGAATGAGAACTTCAATACATATGCCATAAACATATCAGTATCGTTAAAATAGGAGTATTACTTAACAGTCATAGCCATAAAAAGAAGTTATGTACTCACCATAACGTTCCATGTTTGCAGTCCAGCTCACCCTTCATTTTTACATATGGGATCGAAGCCGATCCTCGGCTCTGACTCGGCCTATTTACAAGCTGGAAGACTTCTGGTTGGCTCGTGGCTAAGTAAGTATCCCATGGTCCACCATTACAATCCCCAGATCTTGTTTGCTACTGACTAGAAGAAATAATAAAGTACAGTTTTGTACCTACCATAAATGTAGATGTCCGAACTGGATAGCATCTGCAGTCATAACAAATGGGTTGTCCTGTCGTCAGGCAGCCCTTCGGTCGGCCGGATTCCAAAGTCCGGGTCCGGCTTCGGCTGATGTCGCACTTCACCCGACGTCATCTCTGCTGGTCTTCGGGTATAAAGGCACCAGCCGACGCCATTTTCCTCAGTGTTTCTTGCCCCAGATGCCAGTTGCCCTCTTGGAAGGCTAAATTTTGGATAAATGCCAATGTTTCCAAAAAGTAGAAGGCAAACACAAAAATAAGCATGTATGTACATATATACAAACAAATACACCATAAGAGACTCCCCCCCCCAGCTAGCTATTAGGAGGGTAAATACCCTAGGAGTACCACAGAGGGAAGGAGGGTGGGTAATCCTGACTGCAGATGCTATCCAGTTCGGACATCTACATTTATGGTAGGTACAAAACTGTACTATGTCCTTCATGGATGCATCTGCAGTCATAACAAATGGGTACAATACCATAGCCAAACTAGGGGTGGAGGAAGAAAAATTATGGTGTAGTTAGGATCCCTTGCAGTACAGCAGTGGCAAACCCTGCTCGGGATCTAGAGTATAGAGGTAAATTATAATGCTTGGCAAATGTATGCACGGAGGTCCAAGTAGCCGCCTCAATAATGTCCTTGGTTGCCACTCCTCGTAAGAAAGCTGTGGTAGTGGCTGTAGCCCTTGTAGAATGAGGTCTTATGTTCTGTGGAATTGGTTTTCCATGGTAGGAGTAACAGAATCTTATGCAATTTCCTATCCATTTGGAGATTGTCTGTTTGGAAATTGCTTTTCCTTCCCTTCCTGTTGCATAGGCTACTAAAAGCTGATCAGTTTTTCTGTTACTTTTGGTTCTGTCCAGGTAGTAGCGTAACTGCCTATGTACATCCAAGGTATGCAGCAGTCTTTCCCCCCCCCTGTTCTGTGGCTTGGGAAAGAAGGTAGGTAGGTGGATTGCCTGGTTTAAAGACACTCTGGATACCACCTTAGGCATAAATGTAGGATTAGTTCTCATGGACACCCTATCTTGATGGAAGATTAGGAAGGGTTGCACTGCCATTAAGGCCTGTAGTTCCGAAACCCTCCTTGCTGAGGTAATTGCCAGTAGGAAAGCAGTTTTCCATGACAGGTGTTGCAGATCTGCTGTTGCTGCTGGTTCAAATGGAGGGAGTGTCAACTTTTCTAGCACAAAGTTCAAGTCCCATGCTGGTAATGGTGGTTTCCTAGGAGGATTTACATTCTTGATCCCTCTGAGGAACTGCCTGAGTAGAGGATGAAAAGACAGGTGGATCGAAGCTGTATTCTGCTGAAATAGCTGATGCATGTATCTTGATGGAGGAATAGGACAGGCCTGTATGTAGAAGCTCTGCCAAGTACTCCAGAATGTTAGCAATATCTATGTTCGACACATCTTTTCCTCTTTCAGTACTCCAAAAGACAAACCTTTTCCATTTTCCTGCATAGTTCCTTCTTGTTGAAGGTCTGCGGGCTTCAAGGATAATGTCTTTAACCCTTTGGGAAAGGTCTGGGTTAGTTGCTGCTATGTGATGCTCCAGGCAGTCAGTTGCAAGGTTTTAGGTTTGGATGCATGATGTTGTAGTTGTTCTGAGTTAACATCAAAGGCATCAGGGTATTGACCACATTCTCTCCCGAGACATGCTCCTCAGCAATGGGTACCAGTGTTGTCTTGGCCAATTCGAGCTATCAGGATTATCCTTGGACGTTCCTCTTTGATTTTCAGTAGTACCTTGTGCATCAAGGGAAGAGGTGGAAATGCATATGCTGTCAGGCCTTTCCAGCTGAAGGATAGAGAGTCCACCTTCCATGCAAGTGGGTGGAATGTCCTTGTGCAGAATTTTTTGAGCTGGTGATTGAGTGGGGATGCGAATAGATCTATTTGTGGCATGTCCCATTTCTTTGTGATGGCCTTGAAGATGTCCGGGTGTAGCATCCATTCGTGAGCATCCGAGGTGGTTCTGCTTAACATGTCTGCTAGGGTGTTCTCTTTTCCCGGCACACATATTGCCTGTAACTGGATGTTGTAGCTGAGAGCCAGATTCCAAAGGTCCAAAGTCATTCTGCATAGGGGGTATGAATGAGTGCCTCCCTGTTTGTTGATGTACCACATGACTGTGGTGTTGTCTGTCCTTATCATCAAATGGCCTTCTTTGAGGAATGGTCTGAATTTTTGGATTGCCAGTTTTACTGCCAGCATTTCTTTTTAGTTTATGTGCAGGTGCAGCTGGTCTTGAGTCCACAATCCTTGTATGCATTTGTCCAGCATGTGCGCCCCCCATCCTAGGTCTGAGGCGTCCGTTGTGATGGTTTGGCTTGCTCAAAAGTTGTGGAAGGGTAAGCCTGGATTTGACTGGCATGCTTGAGCCCACCATAGGAACTCCTGTTTTAGGCATGGGATTAGTGGGATTTCTGTTTCTAAGCTGTGCCTGTGCTGAGACCATAAATTCTTTAGGTACCACTGTAGCTTTCTCATATGCAGTCTGGCATGTGGGACCAAGATTATGCATGATGCCATGAAGCCCAAGGCCTGCAGAACTTTTCTTGCTGTTAGTTTGTTCTGCTTTGTTAATGCCAAGAAGTAAAGAGGGAGTTCTTTTGTTTTTCTGCAGTTAGGAATGCCATTTGTTTTACTGTGTCCAATTCAGCCCAAGAATGTTCTTGTTTGGGATGGTATCAGCCTTGACTTTTGTAAATTGACTGTGTATCCCAGGGCTTGTAGCAAGTAAATGACCCTTTGTAAATCTGTTGTCAGCTTGCTTTTGTTGTCCGCTTGTAAGAGGCAGTCGTCCAGGTATGGATAAATTTGGATTCCCTGTAGTCTGCAGTGAGCGATTACTGATGCCAGGCATTTTGTGAATACTCTGGGCGCAGTAGATAAGCCAAAGGGCAATGCTGAGAATTGATAATACTCTGATCCTGCAAGAAATCTGAGGTATCTTCTGCAATTTGGTCGAATGGGGACGTGCAGGTATGTCTCCTTGAGATCTAGAGTTACCAGCCAACACTCCTTGCCCAGCATGGGAAGAAGTTGCTGTAGGGTCAGCATTTTGAATTTTGGGACAATGATGTATGTGTTTAAGACGGACAGGTCGAGAATAGGTCTCCAACCTTTCTCTTTTCTTGGTACTAGGAAGAGTCTGGAGTAGAATCCTTTGCCCTGTTCTGTTATTGGTACTCTTTCCACAGCTCTCATCTTTGTTAATTTCGCTATCTGCTGTAGAGCTTCTGTTTTTTGATTTGGAGGTAGGTTTGGCATTCCTCTTTTTACTGGTAAGGTGTGGAAGTGGAACCGGTAGCCTTGGTCTATGGTTTGCAAAATCCACTTGTCTTTTGTAATATAGTGCCACTTTTTCGAAAATAAGGCTAACTTTCCGCCTAAAGGTGCTGCTATTTGCTCCCTGGTAGACGGTGTCAGAGCCAAGTCACTGTGATTGTCCTGTTGCAGTGGCAGTGGTTGTGTCTGTGCCTCGGTTATTGCCTTGCCACTGTCGTCCTCTGTAGGCACCTCCTCTGGATTGATTTCTGCCTCTAGAGCGTCTATTCCTGCCCCTTTGGGATTTTGTGGAGTCTGGAAAGGACCAATTTTGGCAGGCCAGTTCCTGCTAAACCTTGGGGCTGAACCTGTAAGAAATCTTTAACTGTTTGTACAGATTTTGCCTTTTCTTCCATTTTCTTCATTACTTGCTGGGCAGGTGTACCAAATAGACTGGACTTATCCATAGGAGCATCTAACAGCTTTGCTTTAACATGATCCGGTAAGACCTGTTCTTTCAACCATGCATGCCTTCTTATCACTGTGCCAGTCATGGCTGATCTAAATGAAGCCTCCAGTGCATCATAGCCACATTTTAAGGAATGGTTACTAACCTGTTGGATGTTATTCACCATTTCTAATACATATTTCTTATCTAAGGATTCATCAGAGGACAGTTTTTTAGTTAACTGATCAAGCATAAACTCTTGGTATTGGATCATATGAAACTGACAGTTTAAAGCTCTAGCTGAGAGAGTAGCAGAGGTGTAAACTTTTTTCCCCCATCTCTCTAAGGACCTGGATTCCCTTTCAGAAGGGATAGGTTTTTTTGCTGTGGTCGAGGCTACTGCCTTAGGCCCCTGGTATATAGTTTCGGGATCTGCAAGTGGGGCCTTGTAAAGGTGGTGATGAGTGTCTGGCACCCTGTAAAATCTATCTGGTTTGGCAGGGGCTGGAGGTAAAGAATCAGGAGCAGTGCAAACATCATTAAATGCATCATCCACAACAGGCAGTACAGGAGGTATAGCTAAGGGCCTATGTTGTGGTAAGTGCAGAAAAGTCCTAAGCCTTTTTCTTGAATCTGAGAAATCTTGTCCCTGCCATTGGAATTGTTCTCTCATGGCATGCAAGGTTTCCCCAAAGGAAAATTCCTCTGGTGGAGAGGCAGCTGGAATGGATTCTTCAGCATCGGAATCTTCATAAGTAGAAAAAGGAGCCTCTGGCTGGTCTGTAATGTCTGAGTCATCCACAGAATCATCAGAGGACATTGCCTCGGGGGGCTCTGCTCTAGGTCTCTTTTCTGGGGGCTGAGAGGCCCTGTCTGGGTGAGATTGGGATCCCCTAATTAAGGATATTAAATCTTCTGCCAGAGTAAGCATTTGTGAACTTGAAGTGGGCCTGTGTGAGGGGGGCTTAACAGGCACTGATTTAACAGATTTGGCTGCTTTAGCCCTGGCAAAGGCCTTAATAGACAAGGCTGCAGGAGGCCTAGCAGCACCATGTGCTGGGGTAGAGACATCCAAAGGGATGATGTCTGATAAATCACTAGGAACCACAGTTGTAGGCAAAATTTCTGAGGCCGATTCAACTAAGGTAGCAGGAGCCTCAGTAGTAGTCATGGATTCGGCTGAAGATTGACCGGTTTTTCTCGGTTTCGCCCGAACCCGAGACACTCGCGGCTTGCTTAACCGTGGTTTCGGCCGAAACCGCGGACCGCGAGTGTCGGTCTTTTCTTTGCGTTTTTAACAATTTGGGTAGTCGGAGGATCCGGCGGCATAATGTACTTGAAAATCTGAGCCGAAAAACTGTTCAGCAAACTCCGACCGGCGCCTAAGCGTTCGTCGGTTGAAGAAGCACAGGCCGAACAGGCTGCTACGTCGTGGTCTGGGCCTAAGCAAGGCAGACAGTAAGAGTGGAAATCTTTATGAGGTATTTGTTTCCCACAAGTTAAACAGTTATTGACTTTTTCTGACATCGGCTGAGGCAAGAAAGAGTCCCCAGCGGGTACTTAGCTTTTTAGAAGTCTTCGAAGTAGTATTCGGTAGTAGTAATCTCTGGATCTGACCGACCGGCACTTGCGAACAGCTTCTGCTTCGGGCGCCACGCGGCAAGAAAGACTGAGGAAAATGGCGTCGGGTGAAGTGCGACACCAGCCGAAGCCGGACCCGGACTTTGGAATCCGGCCGACCGAAGGGCTGCCTGACGACAGGACAACCCATTTGTTATGACTGCAGATGCATCCATGAAGGACATCAACATACAGAAAGAAGCCAATACTAAAAGGTCTCCATAAATAAGGAAATTAATATTTTTCTGTCTCCAGGTACTTCCAGGATGGGGGCAGGAGGGTGGGTTCGTAAGAATGAAGGGTGAGATGGACTACAAACATGGAATGTTATGGTGAGTACATAACTTCTTTATGTTCTGTAGTCCTCGCTCACCTTCATTCTTACATATGGGACAGTGTCCCAAGGGCCTTATTCTTAGGTGGCTCAAGAAAAAATACTCCTGAATAACGTGGAACCAAAAGATGCTCTACCCCTGGAGGTTAAATCCAATTTGTAATGAGTAATAAAAGTGTGAGGGATAGCCCACATAGCTGCTGCACAAATATTATCAAGTGGGACCCTGGCTTGAAAGGCTGCAGAGGTACACTGAGATCTGGTAGAATGAGCCTTGATTTTAAAGGGTAAAGGTTTAACCTCAGAATTTGTAAACATAAGCTATACAGCTAGAAATCCAATTAGAGAGAGTCACTTTGGAAACTGGTAAGCCCAACATGGATTTGGAAAAGGAAATGAATAATTGATCTGATTTTCTGATTTCTTTAGTCTGGTGCAAATAAAAACGTCTGTTGACATCCAGCTGGTGAAACCTGTATTGAGCTGCCTTGGAGTGATTTGGAAAGAAAACAGGATGTTCTATGGACTGATTCAAAGTGGCATGGGAGCAGACCTTGTGGACAAAGGAGGGATTAGTACAAAGGGACACCCTGTCTTTGTGAAAAATCAGATAAGGTGGGTTTAACAGACAATGCTTGCAATTCTGACACCCATCTGGCAGACGTGATAGCCACCAAAAACATCTTCCAAGACAAAAAATTTAAACAGGATGAATGAGAAGGGTCAAAGGGCGGAGATGTTAATTTAGATAACACAAAATTTAAATCCCATAAGGCCACAGGTTTTTGAACAGGTGGTCTTAACAAAGTGGGACCTTTAAGGAAGGTTTTGCACAGCTTATGAGACATCAAGTTAGAATCTGGGAAATCTAGATGAAAATTTGAAATCGCTGCCAATTGAACTTTGATAGTGGCAGCCGCAGATCCTTGGTGAAAAAACTCAGAAAGAAATTCCAAAACCACTGGAATGGAGGCAGTGTAGGGTCAACATTCATTTTCTCCACCCAAAGAGAGAATCTTCTCCATTTACTGGAATATAGTCTCCTAGTGGAAGGTTTATGAGAAGACGTAAGGATATGAGTCACGGAAGGCGAGAAGTTGTGAAGCCTGACTAGGGATGGAACTGGAGCAGCCCCACTGTCAAATTGAGGGTGTGTAAGGAGAGGTGAAGTGAACCTGACATGTGAGTCAACAGGTCTGGAACTGGGTCCAGAATCCAAGGATCGTCCAGGAGAAGAGGCCCGAGGAAGGGGAACCAAACCTGACGAGGCCAGTAAGGAGCAATGAGGATCAGTTTGCTTCCCAGCCATTTCACTTTCTGAATAACCTTGGGAATGAGAGGAAAGGGAAGAAAAGCATACAGGAGACCCAGGAGCCAATCGTGAACAAGTGCGTCTCTGGGTGACTCCCCCGGAGGGGGGATGAGGGAAAAATAGCTGCTGCATTTGGCATTGTTTGGGCTGCCAAAGAGATCGCAGCAAGGCTATCCCCACCTGCGGAAAATCTGTTCCACTGTTTCCTGTTTCAGAGACCACTTGTGAGGCATTGGGATCGCCCGGCTGAGCTTGTCGGCTATCACAATGGAGGTCCCTGGAATGTGCACTACCACCAGAAAACGCTGGGAAGATATCACTCATTTCCAAACTTGCATGGCCTCTGAACAGAGTGGGTAAGATCTGGTTCCACCCTGTTTGTTGATATATCATACTACCGACATGTTGTCTGACTGTATTGCAATAGTCCCCAAGGAAGAAGGTCGTGAAGTGTTTGCAATGCCAGGAGCACTGCCCTTATCTCTAGAATGTTGATATGTAGGTGAGCCTCATGATCTTGTCATGTGCCTTGGACAGTCATGCCTAGATAATGCCCCGTCACCCATCCGTGAGGCATCCGTGGTCACAGTGGCAGCAGGTTGGCAAGGACCATTGGGATGACAGAAGCCACTGAAGAGTTCTAATGTGTAACCTAGCTAGTGGCACTAATAGTATGGTGGAAGCCATGATCCCAAGGAACTGCAGAATAATCTTGGCTTTGACCCTTTGTAAGGGGAGAATTTGAAGAACCAGGTTCTGTGCCTTTCGGCAGGAAGAGGAGCCACCATGTTTACTGTGTCTATCTCTGCACCTATAAAAATCACAGATTGAGATGGCAATAAGGCAGATTTTTCCCAACTTATAGAGATTCCCAGCTGGGCACAAAGCTGAATAGTAGCATTCCTGCTCTGAAGAAGTAGATGCCTGGTGGGGGTGGTCAGGAGCCAGTCATCCAAATACGGAAACACATGGGATCCTCGACATCTTAGGTGAGCTGTCACTACTGCCATAGATTTGGTGAACACCCCGAGGGCTGTGGTGAGACCAAAGGGCAGAGCATGGAACTGGTAGTGACTGGCTCCCAGTCGGAAGCGTAGATGACTCCTTGACACCCTGTCCATTTTTATGTGGTAGTAGGCATCTTGGAGATCTACTGAGCACATCCAATTGTCTTTCCCTAACAACGGGAGTATAGACTGCAGTGTTACCATCCAGAACTTGCCCTTCTTTCTGATTCGTTCAATCTGCTGAGCTCCAGAATGGGCCTCCAGTCCCCTGTACGTTTTGGCACTAAAAATGAATCTGGAGTAAGTTCTGGATCCTATTTGGTCTGCTGGGACAGTTTGGATGACTCTTTTTGACAGCAACTTGTTGACCTCTACAGTTGCCTGATCCCTGTGATTGGGTGGAACATCCAGGATCTTCTTGGGAACAAAAGGTGGAAGAGAAAAGGGTATGACATAACCTCTGGTAATAATTCTTTGTACTCACTTGTCTTGAGTGATACTTAGTCAGGTTTCTGGATACAAAGAATTGCGACCCCCGACTGGCCCCAAAGAAGCACAGTCAGACCCCACATCAGGAGCGCTGGTAAGGCCGGCCCCAAAAGGAATCATGACCTCCCTGGTTTTGTGGACCTCTAGGGCAACATCTACCATTTCCTCCTCCTCCTCCTCTGCCTGTGCCTCCTGGAAAAACCTCTGGGACTTCTTGAACCACATCTTGCCACCCCTCTGACCCTTAGGGTATGGTCTAGAGGGAACAGTAAAACATACTCCCATGGCAGAGAGTGTTTTTCCTTCTTGCTTGCATCAGGTGAGAGTGTCCTTTACCTTGGATCCAAACAATGAGGAACCGTCGAAGGGGATATTGGTAAAGGTAGACTTAAACAGTTCCGCAAAGCTACACAAACGCATCCAGGAATGACGCCTTAGGGAAATTCCTGAATCCGCTGCTCTACTTGCTCCATTGGCTGTATACGAAATAAGCCGCATGGAAGAGTTGATGATACAGTTCAAGGTGGACAACTGGGCAGAAACCTTGTCAGGGACTCCCTCAGTACATGTACCTTGTAAAGAGTCTCCTAACTCTTTAAGGAGAGCTCTCTGAAGCCTCGTAAAGTGAGTAAGGTAATTCAGCGATCTAAGGGTAAATGCCGCTGAAGAAAAGATATGGTTCCCGTATCTGTCCATCATTCGAGACTCCTTATTTGGTGGATGAACAGAAGAAGAAGTCTCAGGTAGCTCCTATGGCTGCCACCACCACCATGGCATCTACAGGTACACCTTTAGATAAAAAGTCTTTTCCTGGAGGGGCAGAAAGGAACTTGTTCAGACTCCTGGGGACTGGCTCCATGGCATCAGGAGTATCCAATACCTTTCGACTAACTAAATACATCACTTCGTCGAAGGGTGGAGACACCCAAGAGGCAGAAAGTTGAGACCCGAAAGCCTTCAGGTACACCGACTCCTCATCAGAAGGGGTGATAGTGGGCCAGCTACACCTCTGTTTAAGGATCTACAGGATATCTTCGAAGGAGACATCATCAGAGGATGACTTGGGGGACCCTTCTGACTCGTTGAGGTCAGTGTCAGATGTCAAAGGCTCATCCTGGGAGTCAACATGCTTCCTCTTACAAGTCCTCTTCCATGGGGGCTCCTCAGAAGGACATTCCGGCGAGGTCTTGGAAGAGTGGGGGCCAACAGTCGGTGGCTCCTGAGACTGAGGGTCTCTACTGCCACTGGAGGGAGTAGGAGCTGAGACAGAAGTAGGTGCTTTAGGGGGAAGAGTGCCGATACCTCTGGTAGGAGCTGACGATCGGGACAGCACACTCCTCATCATCTTGAATGCTAACCTCTCTGGCTCCAAGGACCTCCCCAGCTCTGAGGAGACCGAGGATGCTATCGGCGCCAGAGCCATCGGCTCCGAGATGGGCGCAGGGTCTGAACTCTCCCTAGCCAACGTGCCGAGAGAAAGACTCGGAACCGAAGAAGTTCAGTTCCAAGCATCCCTGTCAGGGCCAACTGGACAGCTTTGGCCTCTGGACACTATGGATGGCACCGAAAGTGTCGGAGCAGAACTCGGCTCCAAAACAGCCACAAGGAGAGCTGGAGCCGAAGGTTCCACTGGTGGTACCAAGCACTCCGTCTCCGAAAGACCAGCATGGCTCAGAGGAAGAATGATCACAGAGGGTTGAACAGGATCGAGTAGCTCCGGATCTGACTGGGTCAGAGCCAGAAACAATTTAGGCAAAGCACACGACTTCAAAAGTCTCAGCACTACCCTCTCCACATCTTCTTCTGATAAACTCCTGGAAGATCTGGATGACATAGTAGGAGATCAGGATCTCTGAGGTTTAGGAGACTTCAATAACAAGGAGGCTGGTAGAATGTCCATAGACTGGCTCCAAGAAACAGTCTCAATAGTGTCAGCGGTCGGCTCCAAAATACCTGGAAGCAACCCTGCAATAACAATACCGCTCTCAGTTAGCTCCGAGGTCTGTGGAGCCGATGAGACAGTGGATTTGTCTGTTTTTGAAACTTTAAGAGGTGGCTCTGAGACACCAGCTTGTGCCAGGAAGGGCCTCTTAGAAGATTTTGACTTTCCCTTAGTAGATTTAGAGGATGATGAGGAACTAGACAAATCTTCCTCGAAGGAAGTTTTAAGAAGACCTTTTAGGATGAGCTTCTTCTTCCTTTCCTGCAACACCCTAGGACTAAATGCATGACAAAATAAACAGGTCTCTGTAAATGGATGGCCCCTAAACAGTAAACGCAGTTACCGTGACCATCCGTTATAGACATTTTTTGAGAGCACTTAATACATTTCTTAAAGCCGGATGGCTTATGATCCTTACTCTCTTTACACATTCTGCAGTATAGGACACATGCACACAGAGAAAGGGAAGAACAAGGACTAGGTCCTCTAATTTAAACGGGCCTAGCCCTGCAGAAAGGAAAAGACACCATGAGGACTAGGTCCTCTAAGTTAAATGGGCCTAGCCCAGGCAAGGAAGAGCTAGGGTCTTCTAACTGAAACAGACCCAGAAAGTTAGAGAAAGTTAGAAGGTATCACACACTCAACAGAAACACAGTAATGAGCAGGAATTAGCAAATAATTAGGCTTATGCCAAGCACAAACATAACACAGTTCTGTTAACAATAGTAGGAATCCAATGATGCTAACAACAAGCTAATTAACTAGGTTAAATAACAAGCGGAAAACCGCCAAAAGCTCTAACTATCTAATAACACGCACAGAGTAACAGAGCGCAAAGGTGCCTACACTACTAATCTAAGAAAAACCAGTACATGGGATACCAACTAAGTACGAAAGGCCAAAGGCTAAAAATTGCACCAAATGGCATAAGTAAAAGCTAACAACTCTAATAACTACTACGTAAACTGATTACTATAAGCAGTGACAACCTTAACTATAAAAAACTATTTTAAACTAAACAGAGCCAAGAAATTTTGAAAAAGTGGAAATAAATGCAATCACTTAGCCAGAGCCAAAGAAAAGCCCAACCGAACTCGTCGACGTGGCAAATGAGATATGGGGATTGTACTGGTGCACCATGGGATACCTACCTAGCCACGAGCCAACCAGAAGTCTTCCAGCTTGTAAATAGGCCGAATCGAAGCCGCGGATTGGCTCTGATCCCATATGTAAGAATGAAGGTGAGATAGGACTACAGAACATTGACTGTTAGAGCCATTGTTCATTTCCACAGCAAGAAGCCATCTTGTCTTTGCCATGTTGAAATGCAGAATTAAGAGGTATATATGTAGGTACTGTGTCTGTGAGGTACAGAGCTGAAGTGAGAGTAGTGATAGTACTACGTTTCAGATGAAGGCTAGATTCTCAGTGTTAAGTAAGTATTTAGTGGGTTGTGAAAAATACAGCAAGTAGCAGAGGAGTGGGTCATGATGGACATAGCAGATAATTTGATGGGGTGAGTTTGTAAGATTATGACATAGACAGTAAAAGGTATAGATAAGATGATTAGTTTGGCTGTTATCTAGGAAAAGTGGATCTTAATAAAGTAGACCTTTTATTGGATTAAGCTCCAATAGTATAGCATAGAGAGGATGGAAGCCTAGCTGCCAACTACGCTAAGAGAACATATTAGAAGTAAAAGATTAGCCTAACTGCCACTTAGGCCAAACTGTAAGGTGGACAGGTGTAGGGAGAGTGAGAGGCAGTATGAAAATGAAAAAAAACAATAAGTAAAGAAAGAATACAGAGATGCCTAGCTGCTGTCTAGGCAGGGAATGGTTAGTAAGTGAAATGGAAGGCCTGTTTATTGAGGGGAGGAGGAAGGCAAGAGTAAACAGATTAGACAGTCTACTACTTATGTTGAGGGGGAGTATTGAGGTGGTTTACCTGTCTGACACCTAGTATTAAAGAAGGAAATAGTAAATACATGGTTTCTTCCCAAAGCAGTAGTTTTGGTTGTCCCAGCTTCAAAGCAACTCTGAATTGACATTAGTGTGTTGTATGTGGTGGCAGTGAGATGTCTGTCCTTAAACTGCATTATTTGAATGGCTGTAATCAAGTCTGATGACTTTTCTGAAATTAATCTGCTGAATTTCAAGGTCTGCATACCAGTCACACAGCAGAGTCCATAGCTAGTTAATGGTGATGCGTAGCTTTCCCCTATAGCAAAGAAATCACACAGGTATTGCAGATGTGCTGATACTGCACAGTTGTGAACCATGTGTTCCAGTTAGTCAGCAATGGGGCATGTGGTAATACAATTAGATGTTTCTTGAGCCCAAGCTCTTCCAGGAATGCCATATATTTTCTTTTTGTTTTAGAGACTGTTGGAAGACGTATTCACACTTGTGAAACAGATTCAAGCCTGCAAAGAGGGTAAGATCTGGTCCCTCCTTGCTTATGTACAGCATCACAGTGGTGTTGCCTCTGCAAAATTTTCAGAGGTCTTCAGGACCAGAGATGATTTAAGGTTTTCAAAGCATTGGTTTCACTGTGAAACATCTCTCCAATATTTATGTGCTTTTATTTATCTTGATGTTTTGGCAGAGTTTGCACTTTTACCCCTTTTGAAACTGCTCCCCATGCCAGGTCTGATACATATGGAGTGGCAGACTGAAGGGAGGTTAGAAGGGAAAATGGGATACTGGATTGTAAGAGATAAGATCTTCCCACCATAGAATCTCCCTCTTTAAAATCCCAGCACTGGGAACTGGAAGGACAAAGGCTGTACAAGCTGTATCCAGACTGATCTGAGATACTGTTGTATTATCCTCATGTGGATTCTGGGAAATGGGAATAGATCATCATAAGTCCTTAGATCTCTAGAAAGATAGATGCAGTAAAAACAATACACATACCAGGATTTATCACACACTATATCCAAAAATAAAGTAAAAATATCAGCACAAGCAGCAACAAGTAAAAGGTATGCTGATAAATGTAAAGGAAAAGTACAAAACAAGCAATTCACTGATGTCCCAAAAAGTTTTTTTTGTGAAAACTGGCAAACAAAGCAAACAGAATAGAAACACCATCAAAAAAGAAGACATATGTACAATTTGGAGAAGCATTTATGAAGACAGTGCTGATCAAAACAAAGATGCTGAACAAATGGAAGAATTAAAAGAAACACTAAAGAGATCTAATGTATAGTATCTGGAATGTGATGAAGTAACAGCCAAAGAAATTGAGACAAAAGTAAGAAAAGCTCCTAACTGGAAAATCCTGGGTCGAGATGCAGTACCTATCTTCTGGATAATGGCATTAACACCTCTACAGAATGGCTTAGCTCTGAGTAGGACTTAAATGAACATCCCAAACAGACACCAACTTGGTAAATAATAGGAGAATTGATACTGCTTAACACTGAACCTGCAAGCTATCCAAAGAACTATAGACCGACAACTTATCTTAAAAAAAAAAAAAAAAAAAAAAAAAAAATATATATATATATATATATATATACACATATATAAAATATACTGTTTTGCCTAAAAGTTAAATTACAGGCTAATACACTCAAGTGTACTAGCTTTTGATAGCAATTAGTCGAAAATTATAGCATTTATTGTGTTTTCTGCCTTTCTGTAAAAAAATCTTGAAAAAAACAAAAAAATCTTTGTTTTCCATACTTTCCTAGCTAGTGTTCCAGAGACCAGATTTTGCTGATCCCTGGGCTTTGTCTTGGTTCCTGTGTTTCTCCATTTTCCTTGTTTGGTCAGGGGGAAGTTTCTTTACTCACCAGTGAGAGTGGGGAGTACTGAGCTGCCTGTTTGTCCCTAGAGGAGTGGTTTAAGGCAGTAGCTTGTAGTTTATTGGCCATTTTGGGTCATTTCCTGTCTTTTCCAGCCCCCTGCTATAAAGCGCGCTTTAGCGCGGAGCTGCCATCGTTGCACACTAGGGCAGCGGCGGTTAATCAGGTTTAAACTATTCGGGCTACCTAAAGTCCACTCTTCAAATTTTCCCTTAAAACTACCTTCCTCGAACTATTCTACTGTTCTAATCAGTGAATCCTATAACTAAAAAAATTATCTCTACTTGACTCCAAAGTAGACTATTCTCTATCTGTAAAGCCCAGCACTTGCTCCTACAGTACTTATCACCTTGATACAGCACTCTTGTTATAGATAGTACCCCAAAAAGGCAAACCCCATTTCTCGGTCACCCACATCCCCCGGAACCTTTTTTAAGTTTTTTGTCTATTCCTTCTAGCATGTCGAGGGATCAGTTGCTAATGTCCTCTCCTGCTCAGCTGGTGAACCTGGGAATATTGAGGCAATGTTACAATTGCCTCATGTACACAGACAACCCTCTCCTCCTCCCACAAAACACAAATACATGTGAGAGATGCAACTATACGGCCAAACTGGAGGCTACGCTCTCTCAACATAGGACTGGCAAGACCAGACAGGAGGAGAAGGTTACCACACACACTATACACCCAGTCTCACATAGTACCATCACAACCTCAAATCATACACATAAACACACAAAGACATACTCGGAGGCTCTGATCAAAAATTTACCAAAACAGCAGAGGCCACCAAAGCAGACACCCAAACAACTACCACCTCAGAACACAACACCTGCAACACATAGACCACACAGTCAGAGTGTCAAGCAGTCACAGCCCTTAAGGCCAAACACAATGCCAGACACACTAGTCATTGGTGACTCCATAGTCAGACACACTGACGTCCCGCTCACCAGACTGAGTAAGGAGAAGGTCACAGTAAGCTGCCTGTCGGGCGCTAGAATCCGCCACATAACGCAAGCACTCAGGTCTCTCAACAGTAGGTACAAGTACGACTCAATCATTGTCCACGCTGGTGTAAATGACCTGAGACGTACCTCCTTGGACTACATGAAAAGAGACATTGAGGAGCTCTCTGATTATGTAGCCCAAGCAGGTATGACCCTGACCTTGAGCAGTATCCTACCTTCACCAAGAATGATGCCACAATACAGAGATAAGATGATCAGCTTTAACAATTGGCTTAAACTCTGGTGTCATTCAAAGGGGATCCAATGTCTGTCTGCCTGGGATGACATGCTGGACAAGCCACGCTGCTTCGCAAGGGATGGCTTGCACCTGTCACCCTTGGGATTCCGGATTTTGGCAAAGGCTCTTGCCACCCCCATAGTGCCTTTTTTAGGCAAGGCTCAAATTCTAAACCTACCACCCTAGAACACAATAAAGAAAAAAAAACTAAGGGTAATGCTGCTCAATGCCAGAAGTCTCAACCTCAAGATGCACGCACTCGAGGCCCTTCTCAGTATAGAGAACATCGATGTCTGTGCTGTGACAGAAACCTGGTTCAAGGCTCCTGAGAGCACCCCAGCACTATCAGGTTTTACCTCATATCATGCGTTCCGGCCCCAAAATCCGGACAATACCAAGAAAGGAGGGGGGGTATCCATATTCATCAAGGACACCCACACCTCAAGATTGGTGGCAACGCACGATGCCTCAGAAACCATCCAGGTGCAATTAACCATAGGCAAGACTGCTCTGCAATTTGTAGCATGTTACAGGCCACCCTCGCAAACTCAGGAACCTCACATGGCTTTCCTGAAAACACTGGAGGGGATAAATGTATCTCCAAACACCATCATACTAGGTGACTTCAATTACCCTAATATAGACTGGGAACACTACTCAAGCCCAAACACTCTAGCCCAAAAGTTCCTGGAATTCATAAACTCAAATGCCATGGAACAACTAGTCACCATCCCCACAAGAGGAGAAAACATACTTGATCTCATCATCACGAACATGGGAGCACAATGTTCAACACCAGAAGTATACCCCTCACTGGTGAGATCAGATCACAAACTAATCTCGCTGGAGGTCCTCATCCCGCCCCACCTGAAATAAAAAAGACCACAGTAAAGAACTTCTCGAAAGCCGACTTCACACTTCTAAAGACTAGTGTGGTCTCCTTTAAGGCCCCGAGCCGGCGGTAAACATTACTCAAGCCGCTGAATCACTTACAAATGCCTTCTACCAGCACCTGCAGGCTGCATGGATCAGGCAATCCCAAGCAAAACAAAGACTCTTTGTACCAAAGGCAAGCGTCCAGTCTGGTGGACCCCAGCCATAAACAAACTCTACAACAAAAGGAGAAAGCTACTACAAGATAGAGCAAAATCCTTAAAAGGTAAGACACCACTGATCACTATAAGTAAAAAGCTAAGAGCTCTCATAAAATCATCCAAAGCTAATTTTGAGAGAAAAATAGCTAAGGACTCAAAAGACAATCATAAGGCATTCTTTAGCTATGTTAGAAACCTGGGAGGAAACTCCCAGATATGCTCAGAATTAGTTCAAAATGATGTGAAGATTACTGATCCTACAGACATTGCCAACATACTGGCTGACAGGTTCAGTGCAAACTTCTCCCCCCCTCCCCCCCAAAAGGAGAGATATCTATACCAAATGATTGTAGCCCCCCAAACATCTCTAACGCCCAGGTGAGAACTGCTCTCTCCAAGGCAAAAAACACAGCATCCATGGGACCTGAAGGTGTCCCCGGCTGTGTGCTCCACGAACTCAACGAGGAATTAAACCCGCAGTTAGGACAGCTGTTTAATCTTAGTCTCACCTCCGGATACGTTCCAGGGAGTGGCGCACAGCGACTGTGGTCCCACTTCACAAAGGCGGTGCCTCCACCGACCCTGGAAATTACCGTCCCATTAGCTTGACAAGCCTTATCTGCAAAGCCATGGAGAGGATCATAATGGATCTCATAAATAAAGACATAGGGAATTTGCAGACTTTGGATCCAACCCAGTTTGGCTTTGTCAAAGGCAGATCATGCCTTTTAAACTTGGTTGACTTTTTCGAAACAGTCACCAAGGCCATTGATGAGGGAAAGGCAGTCCATACAGCCTACCTCGACCTGGCGAAGGCCTTCGATACAATACCCCACTCGGGTATCATTGAAAAACTCATCAGCTTAAATGTAAACCCATACATCACAAGATGGGTTGCAAACTGGCTGAGTGACAGAACCCACAGGGTCAGAGTTGCTGGCGCCATGTCAGACTCAAAGCCTGTCACAAGTGGTGTCCCACAGGGCTCAGTCCTGGGCCCACTCTTGTTTGGCATCTACTTTTCTGAAGTACAAGCAAACACAGGAGGGTTATGGCTGACAAAGTTTGCAGATGACTGCAAACTGGGCGCCGTAGTCGAAAACACATCTGACACAGATATCCTTCAGAAGGGTCTCACAGAAATGGATAACTGGTGCCAGAGCCATGGCCTAAAGTTAAATGCCAAGAAATGCATAGTCATACCCTTCGGGAAAAACAAGGTTACCCCTAGCTACCATATAGGTGGCAACCCACTGATCACAGAAGAAGTTATCAGGGACCTGGGGACCCAGGTTGACAGTAGCCTTTCATTCGACACTCATATTGCTAAAGTAGTTAGGAAGACCTTCTACATTGCCCACCTTATCATGAAGGGATTCACATCTAGATCAAGGGAGGTCATAGTCTCCCTATACTCATCACTCATCAGACCAATGATTGAGTACAATGCCCCATTCGGAATGTATCTGACCCGACACTTGCAGCAGCTGGAGAGGCCACAAAAGTTCCTCACCAAAAGGATAAAGGGTCTCAAAAATCTGTCTTATACTGCCCGACTGAAAGAACTCCAGCTCTATTCAGTTGCTTACCGCTTGCTCAGAGGTGACCTGTGCCTGACATACAAGGCCATGTCAAACCTAGATTTGATGAACATGCTTCACCTTAAAAAATCTAGATCCCTCAGAGCCACAAGGGCGGGAGACTTAAACCTCAACACGGTTATTAATAGGATGTGCTGGAGGGATAGATTCATCACCCAAAGACTCCCTATGCTGTGGAACAAAATCCTGGTATATGTGAGGCAGAGCACCTCGCTGGCCTTGTTCAAGAGGAATCTTGACCAATGGATGGGAGATCGCAGATATACCCCAGGGATTACCTCAGTGTCACTGCTCGACAGAGGCACAGCAAAATAATGGGCATAGTTTCTCCAAACTAAAGGGGTGGCGTAAGCCACAAAAATAGAAGTTATGTTCTTACCATAACGTTCCATGTTAGTTGTCTTCTTCTCGCCTTCTTTCTTGCTGGATGGGTTCGGAGCTGACCTCGGCTCCGACTCGGCCACTCTAAAAGCTCGAGAGTTGGTTCCACCGGCTCGAGTCTCCCCTTATATCCCACAATGCTAGGCGGTATTACCTCAGATCTCGTTTGTAAGCTAGGCCCAGCCAATAATAACTCCAGAACTACTGGAAAAGGGAAAACCCACCTCTATAAAAGGAAGGGAAGAAGGTGACCTGAAAACCTGATGAAGGAATATATGCACAGTATAGCATATACCTATATACAATAGAGGTGGTAGAAAGAGAGGTCACAATCAAACTCCTCTAGGTCTGTCCAGGCTAGGGGGAAGGAGGGTGGGACGACAGAAAGAAGGCGAGAAGAAGACAACTAACATGGAACGTTATGGTAAGAACATAACTTCTATATGTTAAGTTGTCCATCTCGCCTTCATTCTTGCTGGATGGGACCGTCCCTAGCACCTTGTCCCGGGTGGCCTATCGGAACAGACTCTTGAGTACAGTGGAACCAAAATTAGCTCTATGTCTAGAAGCTAAATCCAACTTATAATGAGAAATGAAAGTGTGAGGAGTAGCCCATGTAGCTGCTGCACAAATGGTATCAATAGGCAGCCTGTCTTGGAAAGCTATAGAAGTAGCCAAAGCTCTAGTCGAATGGGCCTTTGGTTTGTTAGGCAACTTTTGGTGTCTAATTTCATACACAAAGGAAATCAGGGATGTTAGCCATCTGGAGAGTGATACCTTCGAAACTGAAAGGCCCTTTCTGCCTTCTGCATAAGAGACAAACAACTGGTCAGTTTTTCTGATCTGTTTGGTCCTATCCAAATAATACCTTAATTGACGATGGACATCTAGCCAATGCAATTTTTGTTCAGACCTGTTAGAAAAGTTAGGAAAAAACACAGGGAGGTCAATGTTTTGATTTAGATTTGCCGCGGAGGCTACTTTAGGTAAAAAGGATGGATTGGTCCGTAAGGATACCCTATCCTTATGAAACAAAAGATACGGTGGTCGACTGCTGAGTGCATGAAGCTCTGAGACCCTTCTAGCTGAAGTAATGGCTACCAGAAAGAGAGTCTTCCAGGATAGCAATTTCATTGAACAGGAAGCTGCAGGTTCAAAAGGGGGAAGAATTAAAGATGTGAGAACTAAATTAAGGTCCCAAGAGGGAGGAGGATTTCTTATAGGAGGTCTAAGAAGAAAAACTCCCTTCAAGAAAGCTTTGCAAAGCTTGTGAGACATGATGGCAGAATCTGAGATGCCCACATGAAAGTTAGATATAGCTGCCAACTGAACTTTAAGAGTAGAAGGAGATGAACCTGCATGGAAAAGTTCAGCTAGAAAATCAAGGACTATTTGGATGGGAGCAGTGAAAGGATCTATGTCCCTTCCTTGAGCCCAATAGGCGAAACGTTTCCACTTACTAAGATAAATCTTCCGAGTGGAAGATTTATGGGAAGCTATCAAAATATCTCGAACAGAGTGAGATATTTGAGGAAGCCTGGCTAAGGTTGGAACTGGAGGAACCAAGCAGTGAGGTTCAGAGAGGGGAGGGAGCGATGTAACTGACCCGACTGATGGATCAAAAGATCTGGAACTAGGTCCAGATGCCAGGGTTGCTCCAACAGAAATTGATGTAAAAAGGGGAACCAAACCTGTCAAGGCCAGTAAGGAGCAATGAGGATCAATGAGGCCTTCTGAGCGATAGCTTTCTGTATCACTTGAGAGATTAGTGGGAAGGGAGGGAATGCATACAGAAGTCCCCGGGGCCAAACTTGGACTAGAGCGTCTCTGCTGGGCTGGCCTGGTAAGGGGAAGAGGGTGAAATAATCTTTGCACTTGCTGTTTTGGGGAGTAGCAAAAAGGTCGCAGCAAGGCTGACCCCACTTGAGAAAAATTTTCTCCAAGATAGAATCTTTCAGAGACCACTCGTGAGGCATGAGGATAGCTCTGCTCAACTTGTCCGCGATAAGATTGGACTTCCCGGGGATGTGCGTTGCTATCAGAAACAGCTGAGAAGAAATCGCCCATTGCCACAGTCTGAGTGCTTCTCGACATAGGGGGTAGGACCTGGTTCCACCTTGTTTGTTGATATACCACACTACAGACATGTTGTCCGTCTGAATTGCTATCGTTCCCAAGGGAAGAGAGTCTTGAAGGGCTTGCAATGCTAGAAGCACTGCTCTCATCTCTAGAACATTTATATGCAAGTGGCGTTCGACTGGTTGCCAAATGCCCTGGACTGTTCTGCCCTGATAATGCCCCCCCCACCCGATCAGGAAGGCGTCCGTTGTCAGAGTAGCAACCGGAGGGGGAAGGACAAAGGGTCTTCCTAGGAAGAGCTGGGGGGAAGAAATCCACCAAAGAAGATGATTCTTGCATGCTTGCGTAATCACAATGGTGTGGGACATCGGAAGTTGTTGGTATGACCATTGTGTGAAGAGCATCCATTGAAGGATTCTCATGTGAAATCTGGCTAACAGAAGTAGAGGGATAGCAGCCGCCATAATCCCCAGTACTTTTAGAAATAATCTGACTTTGACTCTGTTGCTGTGGAAGAGAAGGGAGACCAGTTTGTGTATGTCTGCTATTCTTTGGTCTGTGAGCCTCGCAGACATGTTGACTGTGTCTAGATTTGCGCCTATGAAGGTAATAGCACGACAAGGTGACAAAACAGACTTTTCGCAATTTATTGAGATACCTAACTTTTGAGAAATGCGAAAGGTGTAGTCTCTGGCAAGTAGAAGAAGATGCTTGGTAGGAGCTGTGAGGAGCCAGTCGTCTAAGTAAGGAAACACCTGGAATCCTTGACGTCTCAGGTGAGAAGCTACCACTGCCATGCATTTGGTAAACACCCGGGGGGCAGTGGTGAGTCCAAAGGGCAGGGCTCTGAATTGAAAGTGACTGGTTCCCAGCCTGAAGCGGAGGAATCTCCTGGAGCGTCTGTTCATTTTTATATGATAGTACGCATCCTGGAGGTCTATAGAGCACATCCAGTTTTCCTTTCCCAATAGGGGTAGGATGGATTGTAGCGTGACCATCCGAAATCTTGTTTTCTTGACAGACATTTATTCAAGATACTGAGATCCAAAATGGGTCTCCAGTCCCCTGTTTTCTTTGGAACCAAAAAGAACTTGGAGTAGATTCCGGATCCTTGCTGGTCTGCTGGCACTGGCTGAATGGCTCTTTTTGCAAGCAACTTTGATATTTCCAACGCTGCTTGATCCCTTTGAGCAGGTGGAACATCTGGAAGGGATTTTTTTGATTGATTTGGAATGCGAAAGAACGGAATGGAATAGCCTTCGGAAATGATGGACTGTACCCACTTGTCTTGAGTTAGGGATCGCCAGGCTTCTGGGTACAGTGATAATCTTCCCCCGACTGCCTCCGAAGTTGGACAGTCGGGCAACACCTCAGGGATGCTGGAAGGGCTTATCGGAAAAGGTTTCTCGATTGCCCTGGTTCTGCGGACCCCCCCCTGCCTCTAGGGCGACGTCTACCATTATTGTTCCCCCCTCTGCCTCTAGAGGGGAACCGACTCTGTGCGTCAGGCAAAGTCCCTTGAGATTGTTTGCGGAACCACATCTTTCCACTTTTCTGGCCTTTGGGGTAAGGTCTAGAAGGAGTAGAAAAACGGACTCCGACGGCAGAAAGAGTTTTGCCATCTGTCTCACACCTTGTCAAGGTTTCTTTCACTTGAGGACCAAAAAGGGATGATCCATCAAACGGGGAATTAGTGAAAGACATTTTAAAGGGGTCCGCAAAATTGCATAGCCGCATCCAGGCATGCCGGCGTAAGGCCACACCTGTCCCTGCAGCTCTGCTCGCTCCATCAGCCGCATATGAAAGGAGGCGCATGGAGGAGTTAGCTATAGAGTTTAGGGTAGCCAGCTGAGCATTCATCTTGTCCTGAAAACCCGCAGCTGTAGGGTCCTTCAACATCTCACTCGCTTCCTTGATCAAGTCTCTTTGAAGACGAGTGAAATGGCAGAGGTAGTTCAGCGAACGCATAGCAAAGGTCGCTGATGAAAACATCTGCTTCCCGTACCTGTCCATAGACCTAGATTCCTTGTTAGGAGGATAGACAGGCACCGAAGGATCAGCTAGCTCCTTCTTAGTGGCGGCAGCTACCACCATAGCATCCACAGAAACTCCCTTAGTGAGAAATTGTTTATCTGCTGGTGCTGTGATAAACTTTGAAGGTCTCCTGGGGGTGGGGTCCACAGAGTCAGGAGCCGTCCAAGCCTTTTTAGCTACCACATGCATGAGGGGGTCAAAGGGGGGGGACACCCAGCCAAACGCCTCAAGATACACAGATTCATCCTCCGAAGGGTTAAGGGCTGGCCAATTTCCCCTCTGTTTCAGGATCTCTAGAATGTCTGCAAAGGAGACATCTTCAGAAGGGGAATGGGGGGAACCCTCGGAATCCTCTAAATCCGTGTCAGAGGTGACAGACTCAGGTGAGTCTATGTGCTTCCTCTTGCACTTTCTCTTCCTAGGGGGCTCCCCTGCCAATTCAGGAGAGGCCTCGGAAGAGGATGAGATCCCCACAGGGGATTCTTGAGGAGCTGGCTCTCTGCGGTCTGGGATGAGGGAGTGAGCAGACATAACCTGAGGCACCGAAGAGGGAGGGATGGACGGAGCCGACTGTGGAGTTGAACCGGGTTCCAACACACTCCGCATGACCTCGAATGCACCCCTGTCAGGCAGAGCCAGAGGTCCCGCTCCGAAAAACTGAAAACCTCCCTCGGCACTGACAGCGGTGGCTCCGAGGCCGATGTCGGAGCCGAACTCACCAGCGCCGAAGCACCGAGAGGGAGAGCGGGGTCGGACAAGGGTCCGATGCCACTCACCCCCTCGGAGCCGATGAGGGAAGTCCAGCGCCGAGATTCTTCCAAGGAAGAAATCGGAGCCGACGATGGTGCCGAAGACAATTGTATCGGCTCCGACGCTACCACAGTCTCGGGTCCGAAACGCCCCGGCTCCGAGCTCAAAGGAATCGGAGGAGGAATATTTTGAGATATAGGGTTAAGCATCGACTGATGAGTCGGGCTCTGAAGCATTTGGGCCAGTGCCTCGGACTTAAGAAGTCAACTCACTACCCTCTGAAGGTCATGGTCAGAAAGCCTCGAAGACCTAGAGGAGTGCGACCTATGGCACCGTTCAGACAGCAAGGGAGAGGCTGGAGCCGAATGAACGGAGCTGAGGGACGGTGACCTTGACCTCTTCCTAGAGGTCGGTTCCGATAGTCTGATCGGAGCCGACTCAGCCATTTCCAATACCTCGGCTCCAGCCGGAGCCGAGGGAACCACAGAAGTGGAAGTTCGAGTCTCATCGGCTCCAGCCGGAGCCGATGTAGTAGCAGGCTTCGGTGTCTTAGGTGCCGACTCAGTAGCTGGAGTCGAAGACCTAGAAGCCTTAGAAGGTTTGCCCGAAGATACAGTCGGGGGACCCTCAGGCTTTAGCAAGCCCCGTAAAATGAGCTTGTTCTTTCTTTCCTGCAGGACTCTAGGGCTGAAGCCATGGCACACAGCACAAGAGTCCTGCAGGTGTAAAGGTCCCAGGCAGTACACACAAGAAGTGTGACCGTCTGTCAGAGACATTTTCTGACAGCACGAGTCACACTTCTTGAAGCCTGACACCTTCGAATCCTTAGACATTTTAAGGAACAAGTGTAATCACACACAAGCAAAAACACACCGATTACACTATACACTAAATAAAACTAACTTAAACTAAATAAATTTAGATAGTTTTAAATTTTATAAAAGTCCCTACAAAAAAAAAAAAACACATACACTCCAAGGGGGGATGGGAGGGCCCGAAGGCCTAAGGGAAGAACTATAAGTTCTTGTGGTAAAAAAAGGGTAAGAACAAGGAAGAAGGGATAAAAATCCTTTAAAATAAGGGGATACTGTAAGGAAAACTAATTTAAAGGGGTTTAGTAACTTTTTAAAACTATTTTCTACACTCACCTGAAGCCGGTTGAAGCAACACGTCTCGATAGCTGTAGCGGCAAATGAGATCTAAGGTAATACCGCCTAGCATTGTGGGATATAAGGGGAGCCTCGAGCCGGTGGAACCAACTCTCGAGCTTTTAGAGCGGCTGAGTCGGAGCCGAGGTCGGCTCCGAACCCATCCAGCAAGAATGAAGGCGAGATGGACAACTTAACATCTATGGGCTAGGCTTGTAAATGCCCTCGGGCAGATAGCCTAGTATGAACCTATGAACCTATGAACTGATGCAGATGGAATTTATAGCCATCTACAAAAAAATTAATCATGGCAATAAAACAAAAAAGTTACATAGAACAAAGGATCACCTGCTGTTAAACATAGACATAACAGAGAGCTGTAAAAAGTGGAACAATCCAAGTATGCATCTCACATTCATGGATAATGGAATGCTTATAAATGTGCATGATACACTATATACTGATCAATTACACTGCACTGCCTATGAAATAATGGCAAATGACTTTACAGCTAAGCCATGACAAACAGCAAATTATTATACCAGGGATAAAAATTAAAAGGATGATATTCCAGAGTGATTCTTTGTCTCCACTGCTGTTTCGCCTGGCCCTTAACCCACTTAGCTGTTTACGTAATAAATTAGGTTATGGTAATAGCTCAACTTCCGGAAACCAACCTTGCTTATGGAAATATCGTCTGTTGTTTGAGGATCATATGCGGATCTGAACGGAATGGATAAAACTGTATTAGAAGTTAAAGATTCTTCAGAGCTGGTCAGCAAAGATATTCTTGTAATTGGAGATTCAATTATTAGAGGAACTGATACTTATATCTGTGGAGAAGATAATGAACACTGAATAGTGTTATGCTTGCCAGAGCAAAAACAGAAGATGTGAGACAAGCTTTGGAACACCTTAATGTAAGGAAGTATGGATCTGTTTTTATTCATGTTAGTACAAATGATCTCATCCTCAAGGACTCTATGACTGTTAGTAGGGAACTGACATCCCTCTAAGACAGTATAGCTTGTACTGGTGTTAGGACGTATTTTTCATAAATCACCTGTAGAAAGGATAGTCAGGTCACCATGAATAAAAAGATTTTTTGGGTGAATACCTACATGGAAAAAATGTCCTGTTCTAAAAAATGGAAATGTGTAGAGCATCCAAGCCTAGTTTTGGGCACACATGAGTTCAGACAAGATGGCGTGCATTTGTCAAGATCAGGGAAGAAAATTCTTGCAGCAGATATTTTCCAATATTTGACAAACACTAAGCAGGATTTTTGCAAGGTCAAAAATTTAACAGTTCACAGACAGCAACATTTGATGCATCTCTGATGGTTGTTAATGCTAGGAGCATTAATACTAAATTTTTCTTTTTATTGGAAAATTTGCTATGTTCCCACAACATTGATGCTGTTACTGTTTGTGAAACATGGTTAAAGAACAACGACTGGAAACCAGTTCTGTAAGGGTATAAATGTTTTTACTGTAACAGACATTCTAACAAAAAATCAGGTGGAGGTGTTATGACAGGGATTAAAGATAGTTATGAGACCTGTGATTATTGCATGTTCAATGATAACACCATACTACAGACTGTGTAACTGTGATAATAAAGACAAAGACAACCCTGGAACATATAACAACTGCTGGAGTGTATAGACCACCAAAGTCAAGTGCAAAGGACGTATATGAATTCACATTTTTCTAGCATGAAACATAGGAGGGAAGAATAATATTGACTGGGGACTTATATTTACCAGAAACAGACTGGAATAATATTGATTCAACAACATTAGTAAGGAAATTATTCACAATGTATATTCAGGAACAACAATTGCTTCAGACTGTAAAAAAACTACCACGGGACAGAACATACTAGACATTGTCTTCCTGAAGATATTACTGTTACTTCAAGTCAAGTTTTACCACTGTTGATGTGCACTGATCATGGGGTTATAAAGATTAATTTGTTGCTAGATAATTCTGCAAAAGTGAAATCTAAACCAATGCGCAGAAGCGTAATTACAGATTATATGGAAGCAAAACAGTCACTATGTAAAACTAACTGGAGTGAGGTATTTAATAGAAAAACTGCAGATGAAATGCGGAAAGTTTTGAAAGAGAAATTGTTTGAGTGCAAAATGAAAAAATGTTTAACATCAGGATCTAGGCATACAAAGTCAGGGGATATATTTCCATAAGAAGAAGATACCTGATTAAGGTGAGAGACAAAAATATAAGAAATGGAAGAGAGGTCGAACTACAAGCTTGAAAACTGAAATAAGCTGGACAAACAGATTAAGCATAGTGTGAGACAAGTTCAAGAAAAATTTGAAGAAAATTTATATAAAGATATTGAGCATAATAGGAAACCTTTTTATAGATACATAAGATGTGGAAAGAGTAAAGACATACAGAGTGATAAACTGAGTGCAGATTCTAAAATTTATTCTCAGACACAACAGATTATAGATATATTTACAAAATCTTATGCAAAACAGTTTGGCTCTACAAAAGGGGCAATAAGTTGTCTTAGTGACATACAGGTGACCTCAGATACTGGAATCAAATTAGATTATATTGAAAAAGAACTGTGAAACTGGATCCAAACAAAGCACAGGGAGGAGAAAGAATAAGTAACAGTGACCTGAGAACATGTCAGCAAGAACTTACAGTACCGTTATATCTATTATTCACTAGGTCACATAAATATGGAGAGATTTCTCAAGATTGGAGACATGCTCTTATTAAACCTGTCTTTAAGGGACAGGGGAGTAGGACAAACTCAGAGTCTTATAGACCCTTAAGTCTACATTCATGTTATGGAAAAATAATGAAGAAGGTAATATTGAATAAGTTATTGTCAGAATTGGATGGGCTGGGAACTGAAACCATATATCAGCACGCATATGTTGAAAATAGATCTATTACCACCTGCAATATGATGTTCTATAACAATATAGTAACAGCTATGAATGAAATATTGTGCTGTGAAGTAATTTATATAGATTTGACAGGGTCATACACAAAACACTGAACAATAAATTAGAACAACTGGGTACGGATGTACTCTTAGTAAGATGGATAGCTGCATGGCTTACAAATAGGACATGGAAGGATCATACAGCAACTGGACAGGTGAAATTCTACGTTACAGTCAAGGTATCCCACAGGGCTCTGTCCTAGGCCCTTACTTGTTTAGAGTGTATCTTTCAGACCTAACCTTTTCCTCTGAGGTATTCTACAGTCTATATGCAGATGACTTGAAACTGGGTAAACTGATAACATGTGTTACAGATAAGGCATGTCTGCAAAATAACTTGACTAAACTGACTATTTGGGCGCAGGAGAATAATGTCCTGATAAATACATAAAAAACTGAGGATATGAGATTTGGGAGACATAAATTGAAAGGTGAATATTTAATACAGCACACACTGATTGAAACTGTAGACTCATTTAAGGACCTGGGTACATGGTTAGACCCAGTGATGAGTTTTTCTATATCAGATCAACCAAATGGCTAATGATAGTTATAGATCTATAGGTTGTGTAAAAAGATTTATAAAGTCTAGGAAATCAAAAATGATGAAGTCATTCTTTGTTAGTTACATTAGCTCCAAAACTGAGTAAGGAATACCAATACAGAAACCCTATAAGAAAACAAACATGAGTAAACTGGAAATAGTACAGTGAAAATACACCAAGGGCATCCATGGATGTGAAAATTTAAGTTATTATGAAAGACTAAAATATCTGAACTTGTATATTGTCTCTTATAGACATCTAAGAGGAGATCTTATTCAGGCATATAGGGCATTTAGAGACAACTACCTCTGGGAATGTTTGAGGTTATCAATAAGTACTAGAGAATCATCAGACAACCTATGTAGAAGATTCTGTAGGAATGAGAAGTGTACTAACTAGTTCTCTGATAGAGTAGCTGATGCATGGAACAGACTACCACATTACATTAAAGCAAATACTAGTTTAGATACTTTTATGAACAGCCTGGACCCTTATTATGGGAACAAGTGTTTTGGTATATTGACAAGCTTAAAGGGCATTAATGACCATGGTTGAAATATCTGTATGTAAGTATGTATGTATGTATGTATGTATATATGTAATTATACTTAGTAAAATTAATACTAATACAAATGGTAGTGTTTGACCAATGCAGCAAGGCTTTCAGAAGCGGCCACAATGTCACCAAATAAATATAAGTACTCCCAAAGATTAAAATATTCTTTGAAAGACCAACCAGTAATGAAAAGTTAAAATATATTTAATAATAAATAGTAAAAAGACATGAAAATAGTAAATATCTCTTTACAATAAACACCAGAGTTTCAATCACAGAAATATTAAAAATAACACAGATGGAAAGATTCACAGAGATACAGAAAAACACTACTTAACTAATCTCACTATTATTTCCTGACTGAGATAAATAATTACTATTCCCTAGTTACTTACTAAAACAAAGCAAGATGAAGAGGGTGAGTGATCCTTCTTTGTCAGGTTTCAAAAACAGACTGCCCTGAGACTTCTGTCTCATCTAGTATTAAAACATCATTTCAGTGCTGGATTACAAAATGACATCACATAGATCTGGTCATCTGACTCTGGTTCCCACACTACCCCCTTTAGTAGAAACTGAACCAGAATCTAGCATGTATGTGACATAATACACACACATAGAGCTTTGCTAAGATGTGTTATACCATCTGGAAGCTATAAAACCATTTCAAAAACTTCCACCCTTCCAGAATAGCAATTAGTTCACCCCAAGGATAATACAGTAGGATTCTTAGTCCTGGTTTTCACAGAAATTTTGTTTCTGCTTGCAATGAGAACTGTAAGATACAATCTTTATGGCCTAAGGCAGCTAATTTAATTTTAGACTATTTTTCAAAGTTAGCTGGACTAAGATTAACCTCTTCTCTTCCAGTATCCTCTGTTATAATATATTAATTTCAACAGTTACAATACAGTCTGACATATAGGTGTATTTCTTTTCTGTCCAGCAGGACCCACTGTTTGTACATTTTTATCACAAGCAGCTTTATAAATATATTTTCAACATAAGCACTTGTACAAATCAGTTTGATATACAGATGACATATAATTATTTACAAAACTCCAGCTAGCTATGCTGGCATATATTACACATCCACTGCCTACTTCTCCTGGCACAGCTGGCAATACCTCACATCATCACAATGTATATTATGTGTTTGAGACATGGTTGCCAAGAAATTCACCTCGAGAACTTCCTGGCATTCAAGTTGAGAACATAAAATAATACTTAAGGATAAGAGACCTGATCATAATTTTTTGTAGTGCAAGGAGATTCATCTGCTCCATGTACTGCTAGTTACACAAAAGTAAAATAAAGAAAAAAAATGTGATGCACTGTGCTGGCTTTGAAAGCCAGTAAAGCAGTGGGGTAGTAGTTGACATCCTTATGTACTGCCTGCCTAAGAGAAACAGTCTGATTCAAAATAGTGGCTATAATATAGCAGACAGCAGGCAGAAACAGGAGTTGAAATGAATCCATTTCATGTCCTTCTGCTATTGCTGTTTACAGGCCACCGCTTTCAGCTTTGATTGACAGATGTGATCTTATCAGTATGTAACAGGTGCTTAATAACTGTTAAGCACCCTTCTAAGACTTAAGGTCAGGTCTCACACTAGTGTAGTGATGAACCAGGATGTTATTTATCTATTGTTTGTGTCTTTCGTCTTTTTCCCGGTTAGGGGTCGCCACAGCGGAACTCTGGTCCGCTAATGATTGGCAGTTGATTTTTACGTACCGGTTTGCCAGGCCTGACGCACAACCTTCAACGAAGGTACACCCATTCATGCATGTCTCCACGCAGAAGACGCTCTAGCTGAGAATCGAACCGGACAGCGTCTTACTGTGAGGTGACAATGTTATTTATCTATTAATGGGGCATAATGATGGTGCTCCATGTACTACATAATAATTTAAACTTGGTGTTGGACCCAGACAGTAGTCCGAATATTTGCATTTTTTCATAATTTCAAATATGTTGCCTTCTATATTAATGATACCCATAAGGGTGGCTTCACCACAGGCAATGGCAAAAGTTGTTTTATTAGACTTACCGGCATCATCTGCAAAAACATGGAATGTATGTTGGTCAACTTCATGAGAAATGAAACTGATGACCTACAAATCCTCAACCCCAGTCAATCTGGCTTCATGAAAGGTACATCATATTTCCTTAATCCAATTAGTTTTCTTAAAATGGAATGGATGCCATCAACAAAGACCATTTATCCATAGAGCTTATCTGGACCTTGCTAAAACCTTTGATATTATTTCACATGCAGGCATAATTGATATAATTACTAGAATAAACATAAACACTATCTTATCAACACTTTGCAAACTGGGTCTCCAACTTAATGCACAAAATAAGAGTCAGTATTACCTTCTCACCTTAAAGGGGCATGACTAGTAGATTTTCTCAGGAAGCTGTACCACATCTCCTCATTTTTGGAACCTCCTTATTCATTGTCAAAGGTCTATGGTTAATCAAGTTTTCAGATGAGTGTAAACTGGGTGCCATTATTTTATTTTATTTATTTTTGTTAACTGGCTTAGTACACTGACTTCTATGGACTTTTTTGAGTGGTCAAGTCCTGGACTACTGGACCAAAGTTTACACTACAAGGATATTAATATTGTACAGAAGGAACTTTCCATAACAGATACTTGGTATACTGATCATGGTTTTAAGCTTAATACCAAAACATGTACTAAAATTGTATTTAGGAAACAAACATATCCTACTGATTGGCACATAAATGGGTCCCTGCTTAATACAGACAAAGTCATTGGATATCTAGGTACTTTCATCAACAGCAAATCATCTCTTTCAATGGCAATGAACTATCCTTCAACTTTAATCATCATCCATCAGTTACAGTTAGGAAATCCATCTACCTTGCTCAATAAATTACCAAAGTGGTGCTGCGGTAGCGTTGTCGCCTCACAGTAAGATGCTGTCCGGTTCGACTCTCAGTTAGATCGTCTTCTGCGTGGAGACATGCGTGAATGGGCGAACCTTTGTTGAAGGTTGTGCGTCAGGGCTGGCAACTCGGTACGTAAAAATCAACTGCCAATCATTAGCGGACCGGAGTTCCGCTGTGGCGACCCCTAACCGGCAAAAGCCGAAAGTCACAACATACCCTCTAGGTCTAAGGATGACATAACCCTTCTCATTCTTCCCTCATCAGACCAATTGTAAAATGTAATGGACCATTTAAATATACTGTTCCAAGCACCTTGCCCAACTACTGCAACGTTTATTAACTAAAAAAAATTAAAAGGATTAAATTGCCTTATCTTTCCTGAGAGAGTAAAAACCCTATCACTTTTCTTTGTCTCAAACCAACTCCTAGCACTATGACAGATCTTGTTTTTCTAGATCTTGTCCACCTCAGAAATACTGGTAGTAATAAAAAGACTTGCTCCAAAGACCCCAACCTTCATTACAACAAAAACAAGGCTTTTTGGAGAGATAGGTTCCTCATCCTCCCCCCCCCAAAAAAAATCCCCTACCTATGGAACAAGCTCTCTTTGCAAGTCTAACAATGGAACACATTGGCCTCCTCCAAGTTCTGCCTTGACAACTGAGTGCTTACCTACAAAATTTATTACTGAGGTAACAGTATGGCTGTCATTAAGCATGCTAGCAAATTCAAAATCTAATCTCTGTGGATTGCATCACCCAGGTCACCTACCTAGTATAAACTTATGAACCTATGATATAATGGGTTTGTTTGTACCTAGTCCTTGACTGATCTTGAATAATGGTTAATACTTCAGAGTTAAATATGAACTGATTTATATATATAACTGGTGAAACATTTTATTAATCTCATTTTGTAGTGATTTCTGTATAATTATTTAAAATTAAGAAAACTGACAGCAGAAAGCATTTAATTTTATTTTGGAAGATTGTAGGTTAAATTATTTATAACAAGAAGAATACAGGTCCAAGAATAAAACCCTATAGGTACTTCTGATACAGGACACGTTTGTTTTAATTGTCCGATTCTTATTTGCATTATGGCAGTCATATTGAGCGAGTAGTTTGCAAACCATTTACTTTCTATCACTTGAGGGTTGTTGGCAGAGTTTTTGAACAAGAAGTCAAAGGTCAACATTATCAAAGATCTTCTAAGGTCAATGAACATGGATCCTGTTAATTTTTGTTTCACATTTACTGCTATAGATCATATCAATGGCAGACTGTAGGGCAATGTTAAGTAATTTATATTTACTTACAAAAATTTTACTTGGATGTATACAGATCTTTGATATGTTTCTATATTCAATTTTAAATATACATACAGACACCACTTTATATGTATAAAAAGCAAGCTACCTCAAGTTTAGTGCAGCAGTAGAAACTCAGAAACTCTTTAAGCTCAACAGCTTAAATATTTGTGTTTGCATGTGCTACCTTTTTCCACAATAAACAATATAGTGCCGCCTTTCAAATCATATTATGGTAGAATATTGTTTTGCACTGTAGTATGTTGGGTAATCAGATAAACCAAATGTAGGTTAGACATTTACTACTGATATAATAAAGTAACATAAAAAAATGCTATAAGCCAAGAATGTCCCAGCAAGCATCTTTATCTGAAGTGCAGCTTTTCATATATTGTTATAACTAAAATAACAGTAATACTGCCATCAAATAAAACTATCACATTCACACAGGTCAAACATCTGAACAGCTGCACAGCAGAAATGAAATGCATCTGCATCCTTTACAGCTAAGGCATGGTTCAGATGTTGCAATCCTTAGTGGGCTAAACTTCTCTCTGCAGCAGTCTGCCTTTAAAATTAGAAAAAAGTAGCTTTTTATCATAATTGAATGATGTGACATAAAATCATAAATTCTCCTACTTAAATGATAAAAACATGTGTAAGCACTGAGAAAAGGCAAGAGAGAATCCAAATGATACAACCACAGAAAACAAGGGATATATGTACATGTAATTAAAAGACTGATTCATTGACAAATACATTAGTTCTAACTGCCCCGAGTTACTTGCACTAATGTTACTCCCAGGCTGTGAATGAAGGAACACAGGAAGGGCACCAGTCAAGTGATCACAGGAAACATAACATGCCTAGCCATATACATCATTAAGTAGACACACTTTGACAAGGATACAGTTGCATGTTTGAGTGGCTAACTGATTGAGTTGCAGAAGCCTCACCATCCATGATCAGTGCTAGGAGATATCTGTAAGCACAGATGACTTTGGTGTTTATGTTACCAGCATACATTGTTTAACAAATCATATAAGCATTGGGTCTGAGAAGTTGTGGGGACATGGTACACTATTTAACCGCTGTATTTGAAGACATGCTTTTGATCCTGAACTGTTAGCTGGAAGGCTCATGGTCACAAACTTCCTGCACAAAAAATGTCAGCTTAACTCACTACCAAATATTAATTTAACCCAACATTCATAGACCACTTACTATGGCCAAATTTTCATACCCATCCACTTTGCCTCTCTAATCCTATCTCACTGACATCCTAATTTTTGCATCAGATTTGAACAAATGCTCTATCGTTTTTCCAATATATACAGCATTAGCAGCAGCTTTATGAAGAATACAGCCTGTATCTTGAACAGGAGATGGTGTGCATTGAGAGGTAAGGAAGCAACAGTGCTGCTGAGCCTACTTAATGCTGCAGCTTTTGCACATGCTGCTACTGCCTAAAAGTGGATGGTGTTAAGAAAACAAACGTTAAAGAAAGCTTTGCATAATTTCGTGCTGTAGACAAGGATTGGAAAGAATGTGTATAAAAAGAGTATGTGAGAGAAAATGAGGGAAACAGAAAGAGAGAGAGATAGAGAGAGACAAAGAGAATAAACTCTACAGAGATGAATTAGAACAAGTGCCAGTCTATAATTGTTTAAAAAGTATAACATTTTTTTTTATTTTCAATTGAATTTAATTGCTGAATTTAGGGTGGTGCCCTCAGTGGAGACGGATGCAGATGTGATTCAGTTCTTCACAGCTGCTATATGACAAACTGAAGTGCAGAATGGATTTACTGGCTTAATAATTTACAGATTAGTCTGATGTCTCACTCTAGTTACAAAAAAAAAAAACATTGTTCAGAGTACAAAAAATGGTACAAAAATCTCAATGGGTACACACCTACTTTGGCTCTGGAAAGTTAAGTTGCCACTGAATCAGAAAAAAATCACAATTCCAAACAATTTATACAGTCTTCCTAAGTCAAGTGAGTCAGCTGCAGAAAAAAATATACAAAAGTCATGATATGCTACACTTAGTTACAGAAATGAATGCACTATGTTTACCAATAAGCACAGGATTTAAAAGTTCAAAAAGTCACACCTGTCTACATCAGCATTTCTTTTAAGCAGCATTTACACCATCATTCCTTGTAATTTTGGTTGAATAATAAATAAATGAAAAATGGATACCTGTACCTTTTACAGAACAGTACATGTAACAGCTTTTGGCTCACTTCTAAACTTTCAGAATGACTGTTTCCTTCCTACTGAAACAGATTACCAGACTGTGCACATATAATAATGAAATAGCACTTCTTCCAAACTAATGGCAATTACCTTTATGAGCCCTGCAACTTTAAGCTAATAATTGCAAATTTTCTGCAAGATGTGCAGCTGTAACTTATTTTTCCCATTCTGCATCTCAAGATCAAGCACCCATGATGTGTATCATCTGTCAGTTTAAGATAATTCTCATGTAAAACCTGTGTATTTTTTAAGTGATAACTTACACTAAAAGCAAGTGTTTTGGAATCTGATCCCTTTAGTAAGCCTGTTTATAGATAGGCCTTACACCAAAGTAAGTCATTTACACTGAGAACAGGTCTTTTGCAATCACAGCAGACTTACACTGAGAGCAACTCTTTTGAAATCTGGAACATAATTATTATAACAAACTCTCTCTCAATTTATATAAAGATGGAATATTACCTCTTTTCTTTGCTGTGCTCTGCTCTGTTCAATCTTCTTTTGAAGCTGTTTTTGTTCTGGTGTAAGACAATATGTAGACCTTCTTGCCGGCAGATTTGCAGACTGCACTCTTCGAGTTGATGTCTTTTTTCTTGCATTTCTCCCCACAGTAGCTGCTGAACTTGGACGCCCTTTAGGAGCAGTTGGTGGTCTAGGTAAATAGTTGAGTTCACTACCAGATGAAGAAAATCCTGTACTGTCCTGACTAAATGATGTACTGTCATCTTTAGTATCAAAACCAAGTATATGTGAAGATCTTGGAGAGCTATGCTTTGAATCAGTATCATCTGAACCACCATTTATAACAGGCAAGAAAGACTGGCTCTCAATATCCTGTAAGCTCAGAAGTTCAAATTTTCCATCCCTTTCTATTAATACTTTCTTGTCTTTATTCTCTTGATCTTTAGCACTTCCTATTGAAATGGGGGAAATTTCAGGCTCATCGTTATTAGAAATCTTCATTACTGACATTCTTCCAGAAATGTCACCATCATTGCAATTAATACCATCATCATCATCTAACTCAACATACTCTAAAGGTGGCACCTCAAAGTCAATCAGATTTTCTTTGAATTTCAGTCTGCGCTCTCTGCTTTCATTTACTGGTTCCTCATCCTCCAGCTGTTTGTTAGCTTGCTCTATTTTCTCTAAAATATATTTTTTTGCTTCTTCATCTTCTTTATCATCTTCTTCCTCAGGACCAAACAGCACTTTATCCAGGAAACTTTCCTCACCATCCAGTTCTGACAATGTAGCATGTTGATCACTGAGATATAAAGACTCCTTAACATACAGATCTTCATTTTCTTGGTGAAAATTATCCGTCAGTTGCACGTGCTCACTACTTTTACTTTCTTCTCTTTCCTCATCTTCCAATTCTTTGTCTATTTTTCTTTCAATATCATCATCATCTTCTTCCTAAAAAAAAAAAAAAAGAAGAAGAAAAATTGCTTCCCAGTTTTCTGTAAATTATATATTTAACATGAACCTGTAAAATGCAGTGTTCATGATTAAGCTATTAAACAGAATAACATAAAGCATTATGACAATAAATAAATGGGAAACAGGTTAAAAGGAATACCTTTTGAAAAAAATGCCAATTATTAGGGTTAAATAATCACTCTGCTGTTTTACATAGTGTTATAAAGCTCTTTGTTTTTTTAGTTATACAATTATTGCACATTAGGCTGAGAAAGGTAAATATTAATGAGACCTCTGCTATGGGAATGGGAATGAATACCTATATTTCTGTCAGTTTGCTAATATTTCTAAGGTTATATTCCAGGAAGTATTTTATTAGATTATTTGATTATGTCTGTCGGGAACATGACTTCACCCATACCAGAACTGGACTATACTCCAAGGATGTTTTTGAATGCTCCATTATGTACGAAACCTGCTGTGAACATGCTTACTAAATGTTTAAATGTAACAGGCAATCCTTTGGTATCCTTATCCTATGAAGCATGTGGATTCAATGTATTCACTTCAACTTCATCTACTTCTACAGTAAATATTTTTTCTAAGATTCTATTGTTTGAATGGAAAATTCAACAGTATAACTATCTGCAGTGGCACAGACTTAGTTTTGACTTTTACCTAAAGGAGCGTATAACACCTCATGGGCTTAGAGTTTTAAAAATGCCTACTTATGGGACTCACTAACCAGAACCTTAAAGGTGAGCTTTGACTATATGTCTTTAGTGAAAACATTTTTCAAAACGACTGAAAAGGACTCATTTAAAGAAGTTGAGAAGACATATGAAGGCATTATTGCTAATACCTTGAATCATCTGGCAAGTAATAAACTAAATGAAACTATGGATAATCTCCAGGGTTTTGAAAGGAGACTGACTGACACAAAGTTAGCCCGTGATTGAGCTGACTTTTTAAATGAGAACATTTTTTGTTGGCCAAAGGAGACAAAGGTTTTAAATGAACATTAGATCAAAGTTCACAATGTTAGTAAGCCAGTGCAACCGCCAGCTTCCACTTCGTATGAATCGTCAGTCGATGCAGATGCTTTTAACACTGCATATTTTCCATGTCTTCCTGTTCCCTTTCAGCAACATCCTTTTCAGAAAACACAACAAATGCTGAATATGAGATCAAAAGGAAAGAATCAAAACAGAATGCTAATGTGCAGCATGACACGTTCTGTAAGGAACAATTAACATTAGTACATATCTTTACTTCTGAATTAACTAGAGATAAACTTGATATTTTGGAAAAGGGTTTATCTTTTATACCTTCTCAAGGGGCTGATGTTGTTGAAAGTTTAACTGAAGTACTTTTATTTGCTACGAATGTGAGTCTGAAGATACTATTTCCTGTACATACTACTTGATTAAATAGTGCAACTAGTCTGAAGAAACCTAGCACGTTCATGTCTATTCAATCTCAACTTATATAAGCATTTTTGAACAAATGTGAGCTAGATATTTACAGTTTCTTTTGTAGTAAAAATATGACTAGTTTTTATAATTTGAATAAGGCTCAATACCAAGCACTAAACTTATTGATATCTAATAGAAAGACTACTATATGTCCAACAGTTAAAGGTGGAGTGGTTGTAGTAGTCGATCGCAATAAGTATAATAATAGCATGAATGAAATGCTTAATGATGTTTCAGCTTTTGCTGTTTTGACAAAAAATTATGAAGATTTGATTACTTCAAAGGTTAATCTGATTATGCGATATGTATTTGAATTCTTACATTATTCCTCAATTGTCTGAATATTTTTTCTGCCATGGAACCTCTCCTACCAGTTATATATGATCAATCTAAAATACACAAAGTTTCATTAAATCTACCTATGCACCATATTGTGTCAGGGCATGGCTGGTTGACAGAACCTATTTTTATATATTTGGAGAAAATATTAAGACCTTATCTGGATACCAGTGAATACTAATAATGGATACAGGTAATTTTGTGAGGAAACATTGTAAATGGTATACGTCTACCCTGGGCCCCTCTTTCATTTTTGCTGAGTTAAGACATAAAATCTCTGCTTACATCTATCCCTAATAATGAAAGGGCCTCCTGTATTGGAAATATTCTGAATGCCACTAGAACTAATAGCAACAGTTTTAGTAATACTACCTGTACATTACTAGAGTTAGTACTTGAGAACAATGTATTTTGCTATGGTAATGGAGTTTACCTACAGATAAATTGTAAAGCTATGGGCATACCTGTAAACAAATACATGTGGTAATTTACTCGTGCTTGACTGGGAACAAAACTACATATTTAGGGATAATGACTTTTCTAAAGATATTTTACATTAGGCAAGGCTTGTGGATAATATTTTTATGTTATGAGTTTTGAATGATGATGAACATAAACATTTTATCTTGTACCTTAATTCTAGCACTACTTTTTGAGATTTGAGTTTAATTACTCACATGTATTAATTTTTTAGATATATTGGTCTAATGGCATGAATCAGGGTCCTTAGCTACAAAAATATATAAGAAGGATGCAAAGAAGAATAGCTATTTACATTGCAATAGTATGCACCCAGGATATATATCAATAATATTTTAGAAGGACAATTTTGTTGACTATCTAGATAAATGTCTGAGGACATACTTTTTGATTTAGAAGCAGGGGTGATGTCTAATGACTTTTTGAAACATGGCTATAGCCAAAATGAAATAAACAAAGCAATGAATGAAGTGAGACACAATTATGGTGGTATGTGTCCATATTTCAATTCTGATCAATTAATTGATAAAGAACAATGTCATGGCAATATCTGATACTAATCTTCCTTATATTATGGCATTTACAAGTAACAGCACATCCATTACAAATATTACAAAAGATAACTGGTTGATTTTAATGACATTGTCTGACAGTGCAAAATTTGTGGGCTCATCTCCCAGGATAGTATTTAAGAACAAGCTTAATTACAAAAATGATGTTTTAGATGGGTGAATTCTATAGTAAATGATGTGACAGATGAAAACCTAAGTATAAGAAAAGGTACTTTCCTTGTACAAAATGTAACTATTGCCAATATACTGATACTACAGCTTATTTTATACACACTACAACTAATTACAGATATGAATTTTCTCAGTATGCTGACTGTGATAGTATGAATTTAGTAACTATGGTAAAATGTACTGTTTGTACTTCATTCTATATAGGGAAAACCAAGAGAAGGTTACTGGATAGGACAGCTGAACATATCTGTGATATTAAAAAGATTAATACTACTAATTCTTTAACTAAACAAGTCTAAGGGTAAGTTTCATACTTTTAATTTTTTTGTTTTACAATTAATTGCTGATGGTATTAGGAAAGGTGATATTATAAACACAACAGAAGTATTGAATATGAATGGAACAGTAGATTTAATGCAGTGAATACACCATGAATTAATGAGTCTTGATTTTTAAAGCCTATTTTAAAGCAGAGAAGCTTACATCACTGATCATGTGACTAATTTAAATTACTTCAAATTAATCTAATTTTAATTTGTGTTATATAAGGAGTATACATTGGAGCATTTAAAACACTTGATAAAGCGTTTGTATGTGAAAGCTTGTGTGTGGGCAAAATTCCATAGCACCTACACTAAGTGTGCACTAAGTATGAGCTAAGTGTACATGATCTGTATTCAAGAATTATAGTTATGTGCTTACCATAACTTGGCATCTGTGTTATCTGTAGTCACCATTCATCATGTTAGGGTCTAAGATCCGATATCGGATCCAAGTCGGCATACTCAAGCTCCTCCCCTCCCATGATGCTCTGCTTTCCTCTAATCCCTCAGATCGAGTTTGCATAAGGAAAGAAGACAGACCAAAACAGCTACCACCAACGCAGGTCCACCAACATCCCGCTAATCTCTCAGGAATGGGGCTGGAGGGTGGGACCATGATGAATGGTGACTACAGATAACACAGGTTCCAAGTTATAGTAAGTACATAACTGTAAATCTGATGTTATCTCAGTCACCATTCCTCATGTCAGGGTCAGAGTCCCTAGCTACCTGAATCTTTGGAGCCCTCAAGGAAGGACATTCCGAAGAACCATGGAGCCAAAGGAAGCCCTTCCTCTAGAAATCAAATCCAACTTATAGTGGGAAATGAATATGTGAGGTGAAGACTGTGTTGCTGCTGCACAAATATCTAAGGATTGACGATCTGCAAAAGCAACTGAGGTAGACACTGCCCTGGTGGAATGAGCCTTTACTGGTGCAGATAAAGGAACACCTTCCGAAGAGTAAATGAAGGAAATGCATTGCGAAATCCAGTGGGAGACCGTGACTTTCGATATTCCCCTGCCCTTTCTGTTCATAGAAAAGGCTACAAACAGCGGGTCTGATCATCTAAATTCCTTGGTCCTATGAAGAGAGAAATGTAGTTGGCGAAGAATATCCAAGGTGTGCAGAATATATCTCCTTTATTGGCATAATTAGGGAAGAATACTGGGAGATGAATACATTGATTGAGATTAGCTGTCGAAGCTACACTGGGCATAAAAGATAGATCATGTTTCAGAGACACTCTGTCCTTATGGAAAATTAACTAGGGCGGTTTAATTGTAAGAGCTTGCAGAGCTTGTAGCTCAGAGACTCTCTTTGCTGAAGTTACTGCCACTAAAAGGGCAATTTTCCAAGAAAGAAATTTGAGATCACAGGATGCAGCCGGTTCAAAGGGTGGTTTTGTTAATGCCTGCAGCACCAAGGCCAGATCCCATGGTGGAGATGGGTGCTTAACAGGGGGCCATAACAGAAAAACACCTTTCAAAAAGGCTTTACAGAGTCGAGAATAAAAGGTAGATTCATCGTTAAGATGAAAATTTGAAATCACTACTTATTAAACCTTGATCGTGGAGAAACTGGCCCCTTCCTTAAACAGAGAAGTCAGAAAGAAAAGAATCTTGGGAATGGAAGCCAAAAAGGGGTCCAAATTTTTGTTCTTTGCCCAGGTAGAAAATCTCTTCCATTTACCGAAATACACTTTCCTAGTGGAAGATCTTTGGGAAGCAAGGATAATAGCAGGTGATGCTAGCTTGGACTTAGCCAAGATCAATGGAAGTGGACATACCATGCTGTAAGACGAAGGATCTGAAAATTTGTGAGCAGAAGCAGAGACGGGTATCATATTAGATCCGGAGATGGATCAAGCACCCAGGGTGGGTGCCTCAAGTGAAACCGTAGAAGGGGGAACCATACCTGCTGAGGCCAGAATGGGGCAATGAGGATCAATTGTGTCTTGAGGCATCTGGCATTCTGAAGTACTCTGGGAATTAAAGGCAATGGTGGAAAGGCATACAGGAGACCCAGAGGCCAATCGTGAGTGAGCTCATCCCTGGGGGATTCCCCTTCGGGGGGGGTCAATGCAAAGAAATTGCTGCATTTGTGGTTGACAGGAGATGCAAACAGATACAGCTCAGGTATCCCCACCAATGGAAAATCTGTTGAGCCACCACTGGATTCAGGGTCCACTCGTGAGGGGTCAAAATAGCCCTGCTCAATTTGTCTGCCAACACATTGGATGCTCCAGGAATATGCACTACAGTGAGAAAGCTCCCCATGGACATCGCCCATTCCCAAATCCTCATGGCCTCGTGACACAGCAGATAACAATGTGTGCCCTCTTGCTTGTTTATATGCCAAACAACCACCATGTTGTCTGATAGAACTGTAATCATTTCTTGAGGGAGGCAATCCTGAAAGGCTTGCAATGAAAGAAGGACTGCTCTCATCTTCAGAATGTTGATGCACAGCTTATCCCTTGGACCATCTTTTCCCAGAAATGTCCCCCCACCCTAGAAGGGAGGCATCTGTAGTGACAGTGGCTGTGGGAATGGGGGGAGAAAAGGACCTGCCCACTAAGAGGTCCAGGGAGTGAATCCACCATAAAAGATGTTTCCAACACACTGGGGTGAGGTGAATGGTAAATGACAGGGGATGAAGAAACGCTGACCACTGAACTGCAAAGGTCCACTGTGGAACTCTCATGTGGTACCTTGCCATCGGAACCAGATAAATGGCAGCCGCCATGAATCTTAGCGCCCTGAGGGTGTGAGAAGCTGGAGGACATGTTTGCTCCAGCAGAACTTGAACATGGGCGCATATTAGAGTCACCCGGTGAAGAGGAAGAGCTGCAACCTGCAAGGTGGTATCCAACAGAGTGCCTATGAACTCCAGATGTTGAGTAGGAATCAAGGTGGACTTAGCTAGGTTTACTGCAATTCCCAACTGATGGAACAGGGAGAGTAGGGTACATATGTTGTCCAATAGCTGATGCTTTGCAGGGGCCATTAAGAGCCAATCATCCAAATAGGGAAACACCTGGAGTCCCTGCAGCCGGAGATAAGCTGCCACCACTGCCATGCATTTGGTGAACACCCGGGGGGCTGAGGTGAGACCAAAGGGCAGGGCCTTGAACTGAAAGTGATTGGCTCCCAATTGAAAGTGGAGAAATCTCCTGGACCGTTGGTTAATCTTTATATGGTAGTATGCATCCTGGAGATCCACAGAGCACATCCAGTCATTGCTGGGCAAAAGGGGGACAATTGACTGCACAGTGACCATCCACAACTTCGACTTCTGTACAAACAGGTTTAGGTGACTGAGGTCCAGAATAGGATGTAGGTCCCCTGTTCTCTTTGGAACTAAAAAGAAGTGGGAATAAGTTCCAGATCTGCTCTGCCCTGCATGGACCTCTTGGACGGCTCTTTTTTGAAGAAGGTTCGTGACCTCTTGTTGGGCCAACTCTTTCTGACTGGGTGGCACGTCCGGAAGAGTTCTGTTTTTTGGGGGAACCTCCAAAAAGGGAATGCAATAGCCCCTGGATATAATGGTTAGCACCCACTGATCATTTGTAATGTTGCCCAGGCTAGAGGGTGCATAAACAACTGACCCCCGACTGTCTACAGGGAAGGGCAGTCGAGCAATGTCTCAGGGACGCTGAAAAGGTTTCTCAGAGAAGGGCTCCCTGGAACCTTGATTCTGTGGGTCTCCTCTACTCCTGGGACGATGTCTGCCATTGAAACCTCTTCCCCGTCCCTTGGAAGAGGAATCTTTTTGAACATCCTGGAAGGAAAGTTGCACTTTATGAAACCACATTTTCTTATTTCCTTTCTGGGTCGTAGAAAAGGACCTTTGAGGGGTAGAAAATCTGATCTCGATGGGCGACAACATCTTCCCTCCCTGTTCACTGTGGGTCAACCTCTCTTTTACGCTGGGACAAAAGGGAGTGGAACCATCGAAGGGGCCATTGATATACGACATCTTGAATGCCTCTGCAAACCCACTTAGGCACTACCAGGCATGATGCCTAATGGCAATGCCTGAACCCGCCGCCTGTGAGGACCCTTCCACTACATTGGAAATTAGCCGCATGGACAAATTAGCAACCGAATGAAGGGTGGCCAGTTTGGGAGAAACAACCTTAAATTCCTCCTCAGACATGGACCCTGTGAGGGAAGTTGACAGTTCCTTAATCAAGTCCCTCTTGAGACGGGTGAAATGAGCAAGGTAATTTAATGCTTGCAGGCTAAAGGAAGCTGAAGAAAACACTTGCTTTCTGAATATGTCCAGAGCTCACGATTCATGATTGGGAGGGTGGACAGAAGAACTCTGCTTTGCCAACTCCTTTTTGGTTGCAGCGGCCACCACAATAGCATCAACTGGGACCACCTTGGACCAGAAGGTTTTATCCGCACGGGGGCTGAGGAACTTGTCTGCTTTCTTAGGCACTGGCCCCATGGTATCTGCCTCCTTCCAAGCCCTGCTGGCCACAAGGTTGATAAGAGGGTCAGCAGGGGGGGGACACCCAAGAGGTAGATGGGCCTGTTCCAAAAGCCTCCAGAAAGTACAGTTGTGTACACTTACCATAAATGTAGATGTTTGAGTGTATTCAATGTTGCAGTCATCACACTTGGGTTATCTGCCTGCAGGTAGCCCTCAGTCGGCCCGGATACCAGAGACTTAGTATTTCTGCGTCAGTTGCTGTCACTCCAGGACTGATGTCAGGTCATCAGGGGTATAAAAACAGGCAGCTGATGCAATTACATCAGTTTTTCTTGCCCCAAATGTTAGAAGCCCCCCAATAGGGAGCTAAGGTACGGTGGGGAAATCACCACCAGTAAAACGTAAATACCAATACCAATACATGATAAGACACAAAATGCTAGAAAAATAGAAAAAAACACCACCGGAGCAGAGTAGAGCCAAAAGGTATCCTTTAATACATAGATCTGGTACCTCGGCTGTTTGCCTTCAACGGACAACTGATACAAAATGCACCCATCTTAAATACATTTCAAAAAACCCTGAATCATTTAATCACATTCAATTAATAACAATTAATTGCAATTAACCACATTTTGAGATTTCAACTTGAGCACTACTCACATTATTACTTAACAAAAACATTAACGTTATTGTTTAAATTATTTAATTTTATATTACTTTACAAGCTGTCAGCATTACATTTTATTAAAACTACATTTTATTATGAAATTTTACAAAATCATTAAAAAAGAAAAAAAAACTGTGAGCCAAACTGTTGTGGAAACATCAACTGATATACAAAAGACAACATTATACAATATCTTAGTACACTAAATTCACTTCCAAATTAAGACCCCTTGGTGACAGTGTCCTGTAATTTAAAATGAACTTGCTCTCTAAATCTAACAACTTTCTAACTATATCACCCCCCCTCCCCTTGGCTAAAGGCTGGGCAAGGACAGAAAAAAACAGGCCTGATGCATTACCACTATGCACGTTCAAATAATGTTCGGCAACCGGACTTTTTAAATTTCCATTCTGAACATCCCTAAGATGTTCCAAAATCTGGATTTTAGCAGCCCTTTTTGTCTGCCCTACGTACCATTTGGTTTCAGCACAATTGCAACCAAAAGCATAAACTACAGCACATGAGTAACAGCTAAACTTCCCCTTATATACAAATTTTCTGCCATTGCTACTGCCTCCCGAGATGTTCTTAACATGGGCACAAACTTTACAATAGCCACAAGGAAACATGCCAAATGCTTCTTGTTGAACACTGCACTGAGCCATGTTCAACAGCTCCTTCAAATTTGCATAACATCCATATGAGAATCTGACATATCTGGGGAATAACTTTCCCACATGAACATCCTCACTTACTACATGCCAGGATTCCAAAAAGATTTTCCTCATTACTTAAGCCCCAACTCTTCTTGACTGCCTCCACCCTTGACCTGTCTGTTCTGCAGTAACATGTTGAATTGCCCTTATGGAAGGCAGGGATTGGACATGGTTTTGTGCCTCTGCTCACTAGTTTGGAGGAAGGTCTGGGAGCCCTTTTGGGGTTGGCAATGAGTGAAAGTAAAATTTGTACCCCTGGGATACAATGTTGAAGATCAGTCCTTGGTGATGGAGGTCCAGTGTTTTGCATGATGGGCAAGTTTTCCTCCTAGGGGCACGAGCATTTGGGCAGAGGTGAGGAGTGGAGTTGAGAAGTCATTGTTAATTCTTTCCATAAGGGGGTGGATTAGCACTCCTTGTTTTTGAAGTGGAGGCACTCCATTTCTTAGATCTCTGCATACCCTGAGACTGTAGTCTGGGGGGGGGGTCTGTTTCCCCTGGGTCTAGTTTGAGATGGCCTTGAGGGGCCTGGAAAGGACCAATGCTTAGAGGGGCAATGCCTACTGAATCTAGGAGGCTGCACTTGCAAGAAATCATTGACTGTCTGCATAGATTTAGCTTTTTCTTCCATCTTTTTAGAGCCTCTTCTGCTTTGGTGCCAAACAGATTGTTCAAAGAAGCGTCTAGTAATTTTGATTTGACATGGTCTAGCAAGGTCTGCTCCTTTAACCAAGCATGCCTTCTCAGTACAGAACCAGTGACTGCTGCCCTGCAAGATGCTCCTAGGGTGTCAAAGCCACATTGCAAAGTATGCTTCCTGACTTAGCTTGCAGAATGCATAAGCTCTTGTAATTCTTTATTTTCTGCACAGTCTGTAAAGGTAGCTAATTTTTGCTTAAGTTCCATAATATGTTGCTGGTACTTCAACATGTGAAACTGGCAATTGAATGCCCTAATGGTAAGAGTTGCAGAGGTGTATACTTTTTTACCCCATCTGTCTAAAGCTCTGGAATCCCTGTCAGAAGGGATGGGATTCTTAGCTGTAGTTGCTTTTACACCTTTAGGCCCCTGGGAGATGACCTCTGGGTCAGCAGTAGAACTTTTGAAAAGAAATTTGTGAGAGTCAGGAACTCTGTAGTACCTGTTTGGTTTCCTAGGAGCAGGGGATAAAGTATCAGGAGTTACCCTGGATTCCATAAAGACATCATCCACAACATCCAGAACTGGAGGTATTGCTAAGGGTCTATGTTGTGGCAAATCTAAAAATTCTCTGAGTGTCTCTTTAGACTAAGGATAGTCTTGGTATTCCCAGTGGAAATGTTCTTTTAAAGTATGTAGGGTTTCACCAAAAGAAAAATCCTCTGGAGGTGAAGCAGAAGGAATAGATTCCTCTGCATCTGAATCCTCATATGCAGATAAAGGCATGTCTTCATATTCAGAAACCTCAGAGTCGTCAGACTCTTGGTCTGTTAAAGCTGCTGGGGACAGGTCTCTTTTTCTTTTAGCAGGGGAAGGCTGGCTTCCCCTACTCAGCATAATCAGGTCTTCTGCCATTTTAAGCATTTGATGTTGTGGCAAGGAAGCAGGTGCTTGAGTATGGGTCGTCGTTTTTTTAGGCGTAGCTCATACTCTTGGCCTTAGAAACTCAGTAGTTTTAGACAGAATTGAAGATGCGAAAGAAGTCGTTGGTTTGTGTCGAATATCGATAGTGCGAAGAACTTCCTCGGAAGCCAGTGCTAGCACAGCGGCTCCAGACCCATCCAAGGTAGAGACATCCGCAGGTTCCATAATCAAAGAAGAGTCTCGCGGCATACTGGATTCCGAACGGGTCTTGGTAGCGGGCAGCGAATCCATCATAGCAGGCATCAGGGGCTTTGAAAGCTCCTCACTGAGTACCGGTGAACTGGCGACTAGCTTAATGGAAGCGTCGTCGGCAGTTTTGGACCTGTATGGTCTGTCTGTGTCTTTATCCTTACTTTTTTTGGAAGATTGGTTGTCAGATGGCTTACCAAAGCCATTTTGGAATATGGAGATCGAGAGCGAAAGTATTTAGTGACAATAAGGGCCCAACGATGAATAATTCGGACATTGAACAAAGCACAACACTGACAATGAGGTACATCGTGGTCTGGGCCTAAACAGGTGATGCAGTAAGAATGGATATCTCGGTGTGGTATTTGCATTCTACAGGTGAGACAATTATTAACTTTTTCTGACATCGGTTAGAGCAACAAAAAAATGATCCGCAATGGGCTACGTAGCTTTAGAAGACTTCAGGATAATTCAATTCAGAAATGAATAGTCCGGTAGTGGCCGATCGGCACTTGTGCGAACTGCTTCTGCTTCAGTCTCATCGGCAAGAAAAACTGATGTAATGGCGTCGGCTGCCTGTTTTTATACCCCTGACGACCTGACGCCAGTCTTGGAGCGACAGCAACTGATGCAGAAATACTAAGTCTCTGGTATTCGGGCCGACTGAGGGCTACCTGCAGGCAGATAACCCAAGTGTGATTACTGCAACAGTGAAACATGAAGAACATATATGGTTTCCTCAGAGGACGGGGATTGTGCAGACCAACCGCCTTTGGCCTTGAGGATCTTGAGTATGTCTCCAAAAGAGATGTCCTCTGGCAGAGATCTTGGGGAACCATCCCCGTCATTGGCATCCATATGTCTCCTCTTACATGTCCTCTTCCTCGGAACTTCCTCCACAGAGGGCTGTGGGGAAGACTCGGAAGAGGAGGGGACCCCTATGGGGAAGGCTCCCCCCTGGAGGCTAGACTGAATGGGCTGACTGGAAGCAGGATGAGTAGGTCTGCTCAAAAACTGGGGCTGGGTAGGATGACCGTGGGTGGGGGAGGTAGCTCGGATATCAGAGAAGGACCTTTCTGCCACCTGGAAAGAGGAGGGACTGGAGGAGGTCCCGTCCCCCTCTTCTGCCGATAACACCACAGCTGAAAAGAGGGTAGATCCCCCCAGACCCCTGCTCCACCAGACAGCACCGGACCAGAGCTGTCGAAAGCCGAAGGCACTTAGGGGCAGAGACCAGTCCGATAAACCCAGACCCGAATCTAACCCCATGGACCCTGGATCTGCAGCCCTGCCCAGAGGGATGGTCTGTCCTGGGGGCATAGGAACAGAACCAATCGCTGATCCAGATGGGTTAGGGACCAAAGTGGGGCCTGAAACTCCCATTGTCTCCGTGCCACACACCAGTCCCTGGGAATCCAAACTGAAGGTCGGATGAGGAGAAGTTAGGTGGGGAGTGGGAGACTGGTTCCCCATCCCGTGGACTTGGGAAGCCAGAAGCCCCAACTCAATTTGAGCTTTCAAGAAGGACTGCATCATCCTGTCCATATCCATGGGAAAAACACTCTTGGAGGATTGGGAGGAGACGGAGGACCTGACTGGAGAGCCGTGTCTGGACCCGGAGGGTCTCCTCTTGTTCTCCCTATAGTGAGGCCTCATTGGGGAAGAAAAGGCCTGTTCTGCACCCAAGACATAAAAGGGAAACTCCTCTACCAATATTGGCTCTGACACGGCCGATATATCCGACCGGCTCAGAACCGAAGTCAAGGGACGACCCAAAGAAGCTGCTCTCGAATCCCTCCGAGATGGTCGGATCCGTAGTCAATGCACCCATCATCGGATCTGAAGGTTTCGAATCTGGAGCATTGGATCTGGGGGCTGGGAACCAAAGGATTTGGATCCGAAGACCTGAAATCCAAACACTTGGATCCCGGTGTGGACTCTCTAGAAGCCCTGGGACCCAAGGTCCTCAGATCCGACACTACCCAGGCTGGAATCAGATCTGGACACTTAGGATCTGACAGCCTGGGCCATTTAGAGGGGGCCTCCTCAATGGCAGGAACCTTTTTCTTAGCCCCTGAAGAGCCCATCTTGGTCGGGGTATCAGTGACCAAGGGACCTCCTTTAACTAGACCTTTGATAAGTAATTTGTTGTGACGGTCGACCAGAGCTCTGGGGTTGAAGGCGGCACAAATACCATACTCAACCTCACGATGGTTACCACCAAGACAATACAGACACTCCTCATGTGAGTCGGAAATGGGCATTTTCCAGCCAGACGAGGAGCATCTCTTAAAACCTAAGGCTTTGTCTGACATGCCACCAACCCAGACAGCACAACCAAGGGAAGTCCAACACAGAGTCTTAAAGACAAGCAAAGGTCCAAACACCAAACAATCTGTCTGAAGCACTAACACTACTGACTAGAGCAAAAACAAACTTTACAATAAACTCTACAGTAAATCAAGAAAACGTACTCAAACCCGTAGTAGGTCTGTGAAAAGAGCGCCAAATGCCTAAGCGGTAAAAATGGGGGGGGGGGGGAGGGAAGGGAGATAAATTATCACTAAATACCCAAAGGGAAAAAAATGAATGACAAGGAAAAATCCCCAAAACAGCAACCTACTTACAACCTACTCACAAACCCCGAGGAGCTGAGCAATCTGCGTCTGTCTAGATCAAGGGAAAACGAGATCTGAGGGGTTAGGGGACAGCACAGCATCATGGGAGTGGAGGAGCTTGAGCTAAGCTGTTGTCTGAGTATGCTGGCTTGGATCCGATAACGGATCCTAGACCTTACCATGAGGAATAGTGACTGAGATAACATCAGATCATCCCTACCACATTTTTATGTTTCTAGTCACTAAGAAAGATTATACTAAGTGTACATGTAGTCTACACTTTGTGGTAACCTTTATGAATCCCCCTCAGTATTGCTGCAAGAAAATCAGTAGGAAAACTAAAATTAGTAGGAATAAGGCGTGAGTTATGCTTGTGTTGTCTGTTCACTCAGAACATTGTACACTTAGTATAGGCATTAATGAATCCCAGGGTGTATCTATTTATTAAACTCTTAATATTACCATGAACCATTCTGTTTATGTTGTTTTTTATTTATTTTTGAACAGTTAGTGTTTTCTGAGAAGTACTTTATTAGATTATTTTTGTTATATCTATTGGGAACATGACTTCACCTGTACCAGAACTGGACTATACTCCAAATGTGTTTTCAAATGCTCCATTATGTATGCAACCTGCTATGAACATGCTTAGTAAATGTTTAAATGTAATGGGCAATCTTCTAGTGTCCTTATCTTCTGAAGCAAGTGGATCGTAGGCACTTCAACTTCATCTACTTCTACAGTAAATATTTTTTCTAAGATTCTATTGTTTGAATGGAAAATTCAACAGTATAAGTGTCTGCAATGGCACAGACTTAGTTTTAGCCTTTACTTAAAGGAGCATATAATAGCTTATGGGCTTAGAGTTTTAAAAATGCCAACTTATGGGACTCACTAACCAGAACCTTTAGAGACGTGGCAGCAATTAAACTTGAAGGCGAGCTTTGACTATATGTCTTTAGTGAAAACATTTTTCAAAACGATTGAAATGGATTTATTTAAAGAAGTTGAGAAGACATATGAAGGCATTATTGCTGATACCTTGAATCATCTGGCAAGTAATAAACTAAATGAAACTATGGATAATCTTCAGGTTTTTGAAAGGAGACTGACTGCCAATAAAAAGCTTGACTTCACTTGTAATCAAGCTGAGTTTTTAAATGGGAATAGTTTTAGTCGGTCAAAGGAGATGAAGGTTTTAAATTAACATTAGATCAAAGTTCACAATGTAAGTAAGCCAGTGAGTGCAACTGGCAGCTCCACTTCATATGAACTGCCAGTCGAATCGGATACTTTTAATACTGCAGATTTTCCATGTCTTCCTGTTCCCCTTCAGCAACATCCTTTTTTGGAAAACATAGTAAATGCTGAATATAAGAGCAAAAGAAAAATATCAAAAGAAAATGCTAATGCTCAGCATGACACGTTTTGTAAGCAACAGTTAACATTAGTACATACCTGTGCTTTTGAGTTAACTAGAGATGAACTTGATATTTTAGAAAAGGGCTTAATCTTTATACCTTCGCAAAGGGCCAATGTTGTTGAAACTTTAACTGAAGTACTTTTATTTGCTAGGAATGTGAGTCTGAAGTTTCTATTTTCTTGCTTAAATAATGCAACTGGTCTGAAGAAACCTAGCACGTTCATGCCTATTTACCCTCCACTTATATTAGCGTTTTTGAATAAATGTGAGCTTGATATTTACCATTTCTTTTGTAGCATAAATATGATTAGTGTTTATCATTTGAATAAAAGTCAACACCAAGCACTGAACTTATTGATATCTACTAGTAAGATTACTATATGTCCAGCAGTTGAAGGTGGAGTGGTTGTAGTAATGATTCATAGGTTCATAGGTTCATAGGTTCATAGGAGGTGTAAAAGGTTAATGGCCCTAGGGCCTTTACAAGCCTAGCCGTGTAATGCCCCCAGTACCCTTATTGATCATAGTTAGACAGTTGTTAGCAGAGTGATTCCGTAATGCCCTGGATCAACTAATCCATAGTCCCACCAGGGGCTCTAATATCCTAGACCTGGTCATTACCAACATGGGAAATCGATGCTCCACACCTATGGTCACCCCCTCGTTAGTCAGGTCTGACCATAAGCTAATCACTCTTAACATCCACATCCCACCCCCACCCCCAGTAAGGAAACCTCCATAAAAAACTTCTCCAAAGCCAACTTCATGCTACTCAAGTCAGAAGTGACAAACTTCATGACACCCAGAAAGTTCAACTGCTGAATCCTACACTAAGGCACTGTACGAGCACATCTATTCATGCATGAATCGTGCCATCCCAAATAGAACCAAGATGCTCTCATCCAAAATAAGGAAGCCAATCTGGTGGTCCCCTGCCATAAACACTCTTTACAACAACAGGAAGAAACTGTTGCAGAAAAAAGGAAAATCCCAGGATGCAAAAAACTCCCTTACCAGGTTCAGTAAGAAACTGAGATCCCTCATAACATTCTCCAAAGCTAGTTACGAAAATAAAATTGCCAAAGATTCCAAAGACAACCACAAGGCATTCTATAACTATGTCAAGAATCTAAATGGCAATGCTCAGATCTGCTCTGAACTAAAACAGAATGGCATTAAATATACTGATCCTAAGGATATTGCCAATATCCTGGCAGATCGATTCAGTGCCACCTTCACCCCTCTCTCACCCCCTAAATGGCCCATCTCAATACCGGAAGATTGCCAAATTCCGGTAATAACGGCCACACAGGTAACAAAACGCACTCTCCAAAGCTAAGAATACAGCATCTATGGGACCAGATGACATCCTGGGCTGTGTACTACATGAACTACAATATGAACTGGCACCTCACCTAAGTGTTATGTTTAATCATAGCCTCACCTCAGGTTTCATGCCCATTGAGTGGTGCAGAGCTACAGTTATCCCACTCCACAAGGGGGGATCCACCTTGGATCCCGGAAACTATGGTCCCATCAGTCTGACGAGCCTTATCTGCAAGGCCAGGGAGCGTATTATCATGGAACTTATAAACAAAGACATTGGCAACCTTCAAATACTGGACCCCACCCAGTTTGGGTTTGTGAAGGGCCGATCTTGTCTCCTGAACCTGATTGACTTCTTCAAATCAGTCTCCAGAGCCATGGACAAGGGTAAGGTAGTTCACACAGCCTATCTAGATCTTGTCAAGGCCTTTGACACCATCCCCCACTCTGGAATCATAGATAAACTTACTAAGCTGGGCATTAATCCCTACATCACCCAATGGGTTGCTAACTGGCTTACTGATAGAACCCACACTGCAAAAGTAGCTGACTCCAAATCTAGCTCCAGACAAGTGGAGTACCTCAAGGTTCAGTCCTGGGGCCGCTCTTGTTTGGCATCTACTTCTCTAAAGTACAGGCCAACACTAAGGGACTCTGGCTAGCAAAGTTCGCAGATGGCTGCAAACTGGGAGCCATTATTGAATCCTCAAATTATGTGGATACACTACAAAAGGGCCTTACAGAAACAGATGCTTGGTGCCAGAGCCATGGGCTCAAGCTCAATGCCAAGAAATGTATAGTTATCCCCTTTGGGAAAAAACATGTACCCGTGAATTACCATATAGGTGGCAGTACACTAAACACCGAAAGTCTGATAACAGGACACAGGTGGACGGTGGTCTCACCTTCGATAACCACATAGCCACAACAGTCAGGAAATCCTTCTATGTGGCACATCTCATCACTAAGGGCTTTTCATCCAGAAAAAAGGAGGTCATTGTCCCACTGTACTCATCCCTTATTAGACCCATTATAGAATACAATGCCCCGTTTGGCATGTACCTCTCAAGACATCTGCAACAAGTGGAAAGGCTGCAGAAATTCCTCACTAAAAGAATCACAGGCCTAAAGCAGATGCCCTATGCTGACCGCCTTAAAAAACTCCAGCTATACTCTATTGCGTATCATCTACTCAGAGGCAATCTCTGCTTAACATACAAGGCCATGTCAAACCCAGAGCTGTTGGACATGCTACACTTAAAGAAATCCCAATCGCTCAGAGCCACACGCTCCAGGGATGTAAACCTTGTCATCACAATAAACAAAACATGCTGGAGGGATAGGTTCCTGACCCAGAGACTCCCCAGATTCTGGAATAGATTGCCCATACATGTCAAGCAGAGTGCCTCTTTGGCCCTCTTCAAAAGGAACCTTGACATCTGGATGGGAGAAAGGAAATTCACCCCGGGGATCACGTCAGTCGCCCTGCTAGACAGGGGTCCAGGGAAGTAAATAGTGTGGAAAGAAATAGCCAGGGAATTGTTATGGCTAGGCTTGTATAGGCACTAGGGCTGATAGCCTAGTACCAACCTATGAACCTATGAATCAGCACCGACTACCCCTGTCCATGAGGGACATAGGTGCCGCCCCTGGGGTGAATTTATGGTCACCCATTCAGTTGTCAAGATTGCTCTTGCATAGGGTTATTGAGGAGCTCTGCTTCACATGAAATCATAGGATCATAGGAGATTACTAGACTATTGACCCAGAGGTCATTTTAAGCCTAGCCGTTTCATTCCAATGTAATACCATAGAAATGCTAGTCAATACCAAAGATTTCATTTAGTGATGACTGCCCATGTCCAAGAGGGTTGTGGGAGCTATCCCAGGTAAGAATTTATGGTGCCCCATCGACTCGTCCAGGAATGGGAGCTTATTCCAGAGGAGCGGCAATCGCTGGGAGATATATTTGTCTCTCCAGCATGTTCAGTTAATGTCATAGGCTAGGTCGAGATCCCTGGAGCGAGTTATTATTCTCCCATTTGATTTGCAGATGTGCAGAATTTCCATTAGGGCAGGGACTGAGACTGCTTTGCAGGCTCAGGCACAAGTTGCCTCTCAGCAGCCTGTATGATACAGAGTACAATGACAGAGCTTTCAGTTTTTCCACATATGTATATCATATTTTGGAGGCCCTGAATTCTCTTGGTTAGAAACGTCTGTGGTCTCTACAGTTGCTGCAGGTGTCTGGTGAGATACATACAGAAGTGAGCATTGTATTCAATTAGTGGTCTTATAAGGGTTGTGTACAGCGGAGCTATAACCTCCCTGTCTTGGATGCGATGCCCTTACTTATGAAATGTACAATGTAGAATGCTTTTCTTACCACTACAGACACATGGTGATCAAAGTTTAGATTTCTATCAACCTGTGTTCCCAAGTCTCAGACCACTGAGTTTGAGCTTACAGGGGTGCTATCTATATCATAATTAGCAGGAGCTACTTCTTGGTAAAAGGGGATAATAAGGCATTTTTTATGTTAAGTTTCAGTTTGTGAGTTTAGCACCAATCATTTGTCTGTGTCAGCCCTTTCTGTAAATGTTAACATCTTTGGGGGTCTCTATGACTGCGCCCAGTTTACAGTCTTCTGCAGACTTGGTAAGCCACAGGCCATCTACCTTCACCCGGACTTCAGAGATATAGATACTAAACAGTAGAGGGCCCAGCACAGATCCTTGTGTTACCCCACTGGCAACTGGTCTACTGGTAGAGGTGGACTCCCCAACTTTCACAGTGTGCATTCTGTTGGTGAGCCAGTTTGCTACCCAATTACTAATGTATGGGTTAATCCCCAGATGGGAGAGTTTCTCTATGATACCGGAATGGAGGATTGTGTCAAAGGCCTTGCCTAAATCAAGATAGGTGCTATGTACTCTTTTTCCTTCATCCGGGGCTTTGGTGACATTCTCAAAGAAGTCCACTAAGTTTCATAAGCAAGATCTACCTTTGACAAAACCAAACTGGTATGGGTCAAGGGTTTGAAGGTCACCCATATCTTTCTGGATAAGGCCATGATGAATGTTTTCATGGCCTTGCAGATAATCCTAGTTAGGCTTATGGGTCAATAGTTCCCAGGGTCAGTTGATGGACTCCCTTTGTGCAAGGGGATTACTGTTGCTGTCCTCCCCTCTGCTGTGACAAAGCCAGTTCTCATGCTATGGTTAAAGAGCATCTCAAGTGATTCGACTAGGTCTTGTTTTAGATTTAGTAAGTAGCCTGGGATGTTATCTGGTCCCATAGAGGCTGTTTTTGGACTTACAGAATGCTTGTATGAGCTGTTCTTTGGAGATATTCAGTAGAGAACTGGTGTCAGGAATGATTTGGGGTATGTCTGGTGGAGACGGGGGGGGGGGGGTGAAGTTATTGCCAAATCTGTCAGCTAGCAGGTTGGCAATTTCCTCAGGTCCACTGTGAGTAGTACCATCCACTATAAGTTCATCACACAGCTGGGCATTACCTTTTAGGTTTCAGATGTAGCTAAAGAATTCCTTATGATTGTCTTTAGCTAGGGATGCTAATTTAGACTCATAGCTAGCCTTAGAGGACTTAACAAGATATCTGATTTGCTTGCTCAAGCTGTGGAGAGAAGGGTATTCTTCCTCTGTTGACTAAGTTCCCTCCTGTTCTTAGATATCAGTTTCTTTCTTTTTTCGGGAAGACCTGGTTTTGTTCCTGCTGGGTACAGCTAAGTACAGCTGAGTCAATGCATTTGTTTATGTGTCTGTAAAGGGCATTTGTGTATTCATCTGCATAGGAGTCATTGTTGGCTGTGTTGGCAGGGACTTTGAACATTTTTATACCATCTCTTAGTAGGCAATAGTTTGCTTTGGAGAAAAATTTTCAGGTTTTTTTTACTTTTATGGGAGGGTGTCAGGTTTGATCTTTACTTCAAACAAGGAAGGGCAACACACAAGGGGTAGTGCAGTGACCCCCCCCCCCCATGTTGGTGTGCACTAGGTCCAGGACAATTAAGCCCCTTGTAGGGGTGCCGACCAACTGTTCCAGGGCATTTGAATTTAAAAAGTCCAGGAACCTTGTAGCAATCATGTTTGTGCTCATGTAAGTCGCCCAATGACCAAGGTGTTTGGCTGTATACTGAGCGACTCTAGCAAGTCCAGGTAGGTGGCGTGCTTCTCCTGGTTCATGGTAGGGGACCTGTAGCTAGGAATGATGTGGAGGGATATTTTACCTATAGTTAAATGGACCTGGAGTAGTTACAGGGGAGGAATGAGGTTTATAAGAAGGCAAGACTTAAATGAGCTATGTAATGTTTGACTGAAAACAATTGGGTAGATTATAAGTGATGTATAATGTTTGCAACTGGGAGTGTGTCAGTTTGGTGTATGATGTAAAATGCTTGCAACTAGGATTGTGTCAGTGTGGTTTGTTTTCATTTATATAAATCTATGATTGCTTATGTCATACATGGTGGTTTAATAAAGATGTTTCTAGTTTAAAAAAAGGGACAGGAATGGAAAGGAATATTTTATATAATGTTGCTTAGGTTATATGATACATGGCAATATATGTGAAGCATAATGTTTTGTTAATTTTAACTTGTCAATACAGTTTGATTACTTTTATATAAATGTAAATGTGCCTATGTCACAAGTGATAATTCAATAAAAGTGTTTAAAAAAAAGAGAGAGACAGTCATACTGTTTCACCAGCTTGGAGGTGTATTTGGATTTAATGAAGATGTACACACCTCCACCTCTGGTTCTTTCACCACTCCTCTACCAAGTATCTCTAAAGACTTGTTTCACCACTCTCGAGGTGTATTTGGATTTAATGAAGATGGATATACCTCCACCTCTGGTTCTTTCATGCTTGTTTTGGGGTCTGAACGTGTGAAAGGCATTGTATCCTTGTATAGCCAGTGTTTTCTCAGCGGCCTTGAACCAAGTCTTAGTGACTGTACAAATGTTAGCATCTTCCAAGGTTAGGAGTACTTCAAGGGAGTGCAGTTTACTGTTTAAGTTCCTAGCATTAAGCAACATGACTTTGAGTTTGTCTTTAGTGGATTTCTTTATGTCAGAAGTTTTGTTGTTTGGAGATTGCCTGAAAAAGGCACTATGGGGGAGGCAAGCGTCTTTGCCAGTATCTTAAAGCTTTGAGGAGATGGGTGAAGGCCATCTCTGGCAAAGCAGCGTGGACTGTCAACCATGTCTTCCTAGGCAGACAGATACTGGATCCCCCTGGACTGACACCAGAAGCTAAGCTAATTGTTGAAATCAATCATTTTTTGTCTGTATTGTGGCATCATCCTAGGTGAAGGTAGAATGCTGCTTACGAGTAGGGACATACCTGCCTGAGACACATTATCTGATTGTTTGGTCATGTCTCTGTTCATATAGTCCAGACAGGTAAGTCTTAAGTCATTCACACCAACATGTACTATGACAGAGTCGTAACGGTACTTGTTGGTGAGCAACCTGAGTGCGTGTGTGATTTGACGGATCCTGGCACCTGACAGGCAGCTGACCGTGACCTTCTCCTTGTTCAAACTAGTTAGGGGGACATCTGTATGTCTCACTACTGAGTCACTTATGACCAGAACATTAAATTTTGAGGTGTTTTGCCTTAGGGGCTTAATTGTTGAGACACTGATATGCGTTTTGTTATGTGTAGTGGTGGATTCTGTTTGTGTACCAGTATGTGTATTTTGTTTGCGCTTGGAAGGTCTCTGGTCTTTTAGGAGGCTCTCAGTGAGTACCTCCGCATATGTGGGTTTATCTGTCTTGACCTTCTCGTGTGAGAGGGTAGTTGTGTGTGCTGACAATCTATTGTATGTCTTGTATATTGTTATGTGACAGGAATGATTCTAATTTCATGGTATGGTTACATCTCACATGTTGTGTTTGTTTGCTTTAGGAGCAAGTGGTTGTCAGTATACATGAGGTAATTACTATATTGCCTCAGGATGCTCATGTCAATCAGGATAGCTGGAGAAATGTTGGGAAACTGTCTGTCCATTATGGCAAGTATATATTGTAGTAACTAGTGGGGATGGGCTAGATGGACCAGTGTCTACTTGTGACATTAATAAAGGCTATTCTGTGGAGGGCTAAGGGTGGAAGACTGTAACAATACCTCAGAATGTACAACTGAATTGCTCACTAGGTAGCAATGTGCAACTGCGTTGCACACAGAGAGGGAGTGTAGTTAAGGAGGGTTCTTTAGGAGATATCAAGAGAAATTGTGTTTCTAAGTATTTGCTTCTATACATAGCAGAGCTAAACCCCAAAGCTGTGTGCAGCTATGCAGAAATGCCGGGCTTAAACAAAAGCAAAGTTAAACAGCTTTAACACAAATTAACCAATAGGAAAGCCCAAAACTGAGCCTTTTTCCAGCAATCCCCAACTAGGGAGGGTCCTGGGCTACACAGTTCTGTCACAGGGGTGCAGGAGGACCTTATTAATGTAGGAGGGCATGAAATACAGAAGTACTAGAAATTCAAAGTGCAGGAAAAAAAAAACAGTCAGCAGCAGTAAAAGCAGCAAAAATGAAGCAGCTTTAAGCAAAATACAGTTAAAAAAGTGCAATGCAAGCTTAAAATATACTTATTTTTTGTTGAAAACAGTGGATGCCTTGAATTTAGTTCACATTCACTCCAGATAAGCATAATAATAGCATGAATGAATGCTTAATGATGTTTCAACTTATGCTGTTTTGATGAAAAACAATGCAGATTTGTTTAACTGATTGTATATGATATGTATCTGAATTCTTATATAACTCCTCAATTGTTTGAATATTTTTCTGTTATAGAACCTCTGCTGCCAGTTATATATAATCAACCCAAAATACACCAAGATTCATTAAATCCACCTATGTGCCCAATTGTGTCAGGACATGGCTGGTTGACAGAACCTATTTTTATATATTTAGAGAAAATATTAAGACCTTATCTGGATACCAGTGAATACTAATAATGGATACAAATAATTTTGTGAGGAAACATAGTAAACAGTATGTCTGCCTTGGGCCCCCTCTTTAATTTTTGTTATGTTCATAGGTTCATAGGTTCATAGGTTTATACTAGGCTATCTGCCCTAAGGCATTTATAAGCCTAGCCCAAAGTTTTGTGGCTTACGCCACCCCTTATATGAAAAAATACTGTACCCATTAGTTTGTTGTGCCTCTGTCCAGCAGTGACACAGAGATGATTCCCGGGGTAAACCTACGATCTCCCATCCACAGGTCAAGATTTCTCTTGAACAGAGCCAGCGAGGTGCTCTGCCTCACATGGACCGGGATTTTATTCCACAGCATAGGGAGTCTCTGAGTGATAAATCTATCCCTCCAGCACATCCTATTTATATCCGTGCTAAGGTTTAAGTCGCTTGCTCTAGTGGTTTTGTTGGATTTGGATTTTTTGAGGTGGAGCATGTCCATTAATTCCGGGTTACATGTAAAATCTCTGTTTACATCTATCCCTAATGATGAAGGGTCTCTCTGTTAGAAAAAACCTGAATGCCACTAGAACTAATTACAACAGTTTTATTAATACTACCCGTATATTACTAGAGTTAGTACTTGAGAACCATCTATTTTGCTATGGTAATGGAGTTTTCCTACACAGTAATGGTGTAGCTATGGGGACACCTGTAGCAAATACATATGTTAACTTTGTCATGCTTGATTGGGAACAATGAATTTTCAAAATACATTTTACATTATGCAAGGTTTGTGGGTGATATTTTTATGCTATGGGGTTTGAATGAAGATGAACTTGAAAGTTTTATCTTGTATCTTAATTCTAGCACTACTTTGTTGAGATTTCAGTCTAATTACTCATATATATGCATTCATTGTTTTGAATATATTGGTCTACTGGCATGAATTGGGGTCCTTAGCTACCTTAGCAGTAGCATCCTGCCCTCACCAAGAATGATACCACGGTATAAAGAAAAAATTCTCGATTTCAACAATTGGCTAAGTTTCTGGTGTCATTCAAAGGGGATCCAGTGTCTGTCCACCTGGGATGACATGCTCGATAAACCACGCTGCTTCACTAGAGACAGCTTGCACCTGTCACCCTTAGGCTTTAGAATACTGGCCAAGGCTCTTGCCACCCCCATAGTGCCTTTTTTAGGCAAGGCTCAAAAGACAAACCCACCGCCGTAAATAGCACAAGTAACAAAAAACTGAGGGTAATGCTACTCAATGCCAGAAGTCTAAACCACAAAATGCATGCACTCGAGGCACTCCTCAGTATGGAGAAAATTGATATATGTGCAGTAACAGAAACCTGGTTTAAGGCTCCAGAGAGCACCCCAGCACTGCCAGGCTACAACTCATACCATACATTTCGACCACAGAACCCAACCTGAAATACAAAAGGTGGGGGTGTATCCATATTCATCAAGGATACCCACACCTCCAGGTTAGTGGCACAGCATGATGCTTCAGAGATCATCCACGTGCAACTAACAATGGGCAAAACTGCAATTCAAATTGTAGCTTGCTACAGATCACCCACCATGTCCCAGGACCCCCATTCCACGTTTCTGGAAACACTGGGAAACATAAAGGTCCTACCAAACATCCTAATATTGGGTGATTTCAATTACCCAAACATTAACTGGGAGAACTACTCAAGTACTCACTCCCTTGCCCAACTTTTCCTAGAATTTATAAACTCAAACGCCCTGGTTCAACTGGTCAACACTCCCACCAAAGGTGACAACATATTGGACCTGGTCATCACCAACATGGGCGACCGGTGTTCCACACCGGAGGTCAACCCCTCGCTGGTTAGATCTGACCATAAACAAATCACTTTGGATATCCATATTCTGCCCCCACCCCTGGACAAGAAAACCACCCTGAAAAACTTTTCAAAAGCAAACTTCACGTTAATTAAGACCGAGGTGGAAAGTTTCAAAGCTCCCATGCTGAAGGATAACACTGTCCAAGCTGCAAAATCCTTTACTAATGCATTCTATGGGCAGCTATAAGAATGCATGGATCGTGTCATCCCAAGCAAAACCAAGACTCACTCCTCCAAGAAAAGGAAACAGTCTGGTGGACTCCCGCCATAAACAAGCTATACAATAGAAGGAGGAAACTAGTACAGAAAAGAGTAAAATCCCAAGAAGGGAAGACATCCCTGATCAGTATTAGCAAGAAACTACGATCCCTCATAAAATCATCCAAGACGAGCTTTGAAAGAAAAATTGCCAAGGACTCCAAAGATAACCACAAGGCATTCTTTAGCTATGTCAAGAATCTAAGTGGCAATGCTCAGATCTGCTCGGAGTTAGTGCAGAATGGCACAAAATACAATGAACCGACCGATATCACCAACATCCTGGCAGACAGGTTCAGCGCAAACTTCACCCCCTCCCACCCCCAAAAGGGCCCATAACCATACCAGAAGAATGTAGAGTCCCTGAAATCACAGACACTCAGGTTAAAACAGCCCACTCCAAAGCCAAAAACACAGCATTAATGGGACCGGATGGTGTCCCAGGCTGCGTCCTACATGAGCTCAAAGACGAATTAACCCCTCACCTAAACACACTGTTCAAACTCAGCCTCTCCACAGGCTACATACCCATAGAGTGGTGCACAGCAATGGTTATTCCACTCCACATAGGTGGAACCACAACAGACCCTGGGAACTATCACCCTATAAGCCTGACTAGCTTGGTCTGCAAGTCTATGGAGCGTATCATCATGGAACTCATTAACAGAGACATTGGGAACCTCCAAACACTGGACCCTACCCAGTTTGGCTTTGTTAAGGGCAGATCATGCCTCCTAAACCTGGTGGACTTCTTTGAGACAGTTACCAAGGTTATAGATGAGGGAAAGGTGGTACACACAGCCTACCTATACCTCGCTAAGGCCTTCGACACCATTCCCCATTCTGGTATTATAGATAAGCTCACCAGCATGAACTTAAACCCCTGCGTCACAAGATAGGTTGCCAACTGGCTTATGGACAGAACCCACATGGTGAGAGTTGCAGGAGCTAGGTCCAACTCTAAACCGGTTACAAGTGGTGTTCCCCAGGGCTCAGTCCTAGGACCCCTCCTGTTCTGCATATACTTCTCAGAGGTACAGGTAAGCACAGGAGGACTATGGCTGACCAAGTTCACAGACGACTGCAAACTAGGGGCTATAATTGACTCTCCGGCTGACATAGACATCCTTCAAAAGGGTCTCACTCAGACGGATACCTGGTGTCAAAATCATGGCCTCAAGCTAAATGCCAAAAAGTGCGTAGTCATCCCCTTTGCAAAAAACAAATACCCACAAACTACCACATAGGTGGTAGTCCCCTAAATACAGAAGACGTAATAAGGGATCTGGGGACCCAAGTAGATAGTAATCTCACCTTTGATAATCACATTGCCAAAGTGGTTAGAAAATCCTTCTACTTGGCCCACCTAATCACAAAAGGGTTCACATCCAGATTAAAAGAGGCCACTGTGCCCCTCTACTCATCACTCATCAAGCCCATCATAGAGTACAACACCCCATTTGGGATGTACCTTACAAGATGCCTGCAACAGCTGGAAAGACCACAGAAGTACCTCACCAAGAGGATCACTGGCCTCAAACAGATGCCCTGTGCAGCTCAACTGAAGAAACTCCAGCTGTACTCGGTTGCATACCGCCTACTCAGAGGTGATCTCTGCCTGACATACAAAGCCATGTTCAACCCAGAATTGATGGACATGCTCCACCTAAAGAAAACCTTATCCCCTTGAGCCACACACTCTAGGGATCTAAACCTCACCACAACAATAAATAGGACATGCTGGAGGGATAGATTCCTGTCCCAGAGACTTCCCATGGTTTGGAACAAGATCCCAGTCTACATTAGGCAGAGCTCCTAGCTAACAGTCTTCAAAAGAAACCTTGATGAGTGGATGGGAAACAGAAAGTTTACCTTGGGGATCACTTCAGTGGCGCTGCTGGACAGAGGCACAGGGAACTAATCTAAGGGGGCAGCGAAAGCCAACACATTCTGGCTAGGCTTATAAATGCCTTCAGGCAGATAGCCTAGTACCTACCTATGAATCTATAAAAATATATAAGAAGGATACAAAAAGGAATAGCTATTTACAGTGCAATAGTATGCCTCCAGGATATATAAATGACAATATTTTAAAGGGATAATTTTGTCGACTATCAAAATTAACGTCTGAGGACATACTTTCTGATTTAGAAGGAGCTGTGATGTCTAATGAATTTTTGAAACGTGGCTATAGCCAAAATGAAATAAATAAAACCCTGGATGAAGTGAGACAGCATTGTGGTGATACTATGTGTCCATATTTCATTTCTTTTGAATTGATGAAGAACATTGTCATGGCAATATTCTATACTAGTCTTCCTTATATTATGGCATTTACAAGTAATAGCTCATTCATTATAACTATTATAAACAATAACTGGTCAATTTTAATTATGTTGCCTGGCATTGCAAAGATTGCGGGCTCATTGGCCAGGATAGTATTTAAAAAAAGCTTAGTTTAAAAAGACAATTATGTTATAGATTAATGAATTCTATAATAAATGATGTGACAGATGTAAAGCTATCTATAAGATAAGGTACTTTCCCTTGTATGAAATGTAATTATTGCCAATATATTGATGCTACAACTTATTTTATACATCCTACTGCTAATTATAGATATAATACAACAACATTTCATTGGAAATGCCATTCATGGAATCCCCTCCCCCGCTAATTATATTTACTAACTCAGATCGCACTGCAGTGGGGAAAGGGCAAATTTCCAAATCCTTACCTTAATGTAATCTCAGTCAGAACATTTGATGAATGGCATGTTTGATAAAATGCCATCCAAAATGCCATTTGATCCATGAATTTTCTCATCATGCTGACTGTGATAGTATGAATTTAATAAACATGGCAAAATGTACATAGGGAAAACTAACAGAAAGTTACGTGATAGCATAGCTCAACATACCTATGAAATTAAAAAGATGAATACTACTAATGCTTTAACTAAACAAGTTTAAGGGTAAGTTTCATATTTTTAAATTTTTTGTTTTACAATTAATTGTTGATGGTATTAGGAAGGATTATGTTGCAAATAGAACAGAAGTATATGAATATGAATGATTAGTAGACTTAATGCACTTGAAATTAATGAATCTTGCTCCTTAAAGCCTATTTTTAAAGCACAGCAGCTTACATCATTGATCATGTCACTAATTTAAATTATTTCAAATTAATCTAACTTTAATTTGTGTTATATAAGGAGTGTACATTGGAGCTTTTTAAAACACTTGATAAAGCGCTTGTATGTGTAAGCTTGTATCTATTTATTAAACTGTTAATATTATTAGGAACTATTCTGTTTATGTTGTTTTTGTTTATTTTTGAACAGTTAGCGTTTCCTCAGAAGTATTTTATTAAACTATCTGGATATATACTTCTATAAGAAGTATAAAGATTGTTTACTCTATATATTGTTTATTTAACCTTTTGGTTAACATGTTTCATAGTTTCATAGTTTCATAGTATAGTACTAGGCTATCTGCCCTGGGGCATTTGTAAGCCTAGCCATAGTGATGTGGCTTTTGCCACCCCATGAAATGGTACAAAAATGTACAGAATAAATCTAGAATACTGTGCCTCTGTCTAGTAGTGACACAATGAAGGTCCCCTTATATAATAGAATTAGTTTACTGTGCCCCTGTCTAGCAGTGACACAGATGTGACCCCTGGGGTAAACTTACGATCTCCCATCCACTCATCAAGATTTCTCTTGAAGAGAGTCAGTGAGGGTGCCTAATGTCTTTCTCTTGTTAATGATGTTACTGCTCTGGAGCTTTTCTCCCCGGGCCTCCACTGAAAATGGACATATATCCAGTTGGACTCTCCCAGTTAACAAATGTAAAATAAATAAAAACAAATAAGTAAACAAATAAAATAATATTTGGGGACTAGTTGGGGGAAATACTCAGCCTCTGGCATTCGTGAAGCAAGACATTTTAGGGTCTTTGTAAGTACAAGGCAGGAACTAGAGAGACAGCAACATAATGAAGGTAAGCGTAAATCCTACAGTAGAGGTGAGGGGTACCACACAAATGAGAGAGTTTCTGCATGAGCTAATAACACTGTCCATGCTGTTAACTGATGCAAAACAAAGAAAAATGAACAGTGGCTAATAGGCAGAGAACCGATTCACTGCAAGCCAGCAGAGGGGAATGAAGTTGCCAATAAAAAAATAAGGGTAATGCCCTTTGGTTTTCACTACTTTGCTGGTCCAAATGACAAACTGTGATTACTTGTTCCTCTGCCTTAACTGCTCAGTTCACACCATCACATGTAATTTGAAAGAGACTAGGCTGTATTCAAAATATATTGCTCTTTATCTGTAAAACAGATTTGTGGCTAAATGCAAAAATATCACAACTGACAGTGACCTAAAAACAGCTATAGTCTTAAAACAGCAGCAGCAGCAGCTTCTAACTCAGGACAACTGTTTCAGTGATATATGATGATGAAAAGAATGTGATGCTGAGTTGCAGCTAAGAACCAGCACTGCTTCCTGTGGAATATAGTGCACCATGTTATATGTCAGGGCGTTCAAGTAAATTAAATGTACTTCTGAAGCTGTAATTACTCTGCTCAGCTGCAGTTCTTTGTTAGCATGCTTGACAGTTGACTCATACAGATTCATGACTTTGTAAGGGCCCATCCAAGGAGTAAATTGCACACCCAATCTTAACTTCTACCTCATATCCCTGTACTGCCAGTTTAGTGAAGGCATATACACAGTGTGTGAACTGAGGTCAAAGCAAGCTTTTTGTAGCTCAGCATGCCTCACTAAGCTCAGTAACTAACTATTTAGGGTTGCATTTATATCCTTGTCTTCAAACTGAACTTTCTGATTTGCTACCAGTGTTGGATCTGAATAATAAACCACACTGTGCTCCAGCAATCAGCTTATGAATCTGGCACAATGAAAGAAAAAAATATTATATGAGTATGTTTGAGAAAAACAGTAACTAATCTGCACATAAAATACTCACCCCGTTAAAGTAATTTTATGAAATGGTAAGTTTCTAAGGTACTGAGAACACAAAGACTGCAAGAGTTAAAGTAAGGTAGTTCAGAGAAAAAGAAGACACTAACAGGCAAATGAAACCACATGCCTGGATTTGCAGATATATACAAATATATATCTTTGTTGCTAGAATGGAAGGTATGGAGCATCTGAATAGATACATATATACCCATCACCATTCATGACTGACAGCACTTCTATTTAGTATGCAGAATGCAGACTAGCTATCTTTTAGGCGCCTACATTTCTGCTAAATACCATCCATATCCCTGTCGCCTCACAGTAAGACGCTGTCCGGTTCGATTCTCAGCTAGAGCGTCTTCTGCGTGGAGACATGCGTGAATGGGCGTACCTTCGTTGAAGGTTGTGCATCAGGCCTGGCAAGCCGGTATGTAAAAATCAACTGCCAATCATTAGCGGACCGGAGTTCCGCTGTGGCGACCCCTAACCGGGAAAAGCCGAAAAACACAAACAAACAAACCATCCATATCCCTGTTATTTGTTCTGCTCAGAATTTCTCTCTCTAGAGAAATATAATATGTATAGTTAGAAGTCTGTTGTAAACATGTAAGCATCAATATAATGTATAACAATGTTAGTGCTTGTCAACTTTTAGTGATATATTCATATATTTATTTTTATTTTCTGTTTGTTTACTGGGTGGGTTTGGCAGATAAATGTACAGAAGTGAAGTGTACAGTACTTAGACTTTAGGCATGACAATTATAGCAGCTAAGAAAATACAGTGACACGCTACTATCATAACAGCAGATACATACAGAATGTATTTACTGTATGTGCAATATCTACATTTGACCACTGAAAAGCAGTATCATGCAGGTGTATTACAATTAAGTGAAGGAATTAGTCTATTAAAAGTTAGATGTTAATGTGTGCACCATTAACAATTGTCTCTCGTGCAAGAGCATTCAGCATTCTTACAAAATGTGTTTTTTCAATTTAGACCTAAAGGTAGACAGTTCCTGTTCTGGTCTGATTTTTGAGAGAAGATGTCTCCAGGTAGTAGGCCCAAGTTGAGTGAGAGCTTTTTCTCTTCGTAGTTTATTGGAATTTGGGCATGATTAAGGAGGAATCATCAGTTTGTTTTTGTCAGAAAGGGCAGGACTAAAGTCTAATAGGCAGTTTGGTTATTAGAGGGGCATTTGGCATAGTACTATAAGCTTAAATTAGAATGAACTGAATAGATAGATGGCCCCTGCTTTCAATAGGCAGCCAGCACAGTTCCTTTCACACTGGCCATAATGGTAGGTCTGAGACTGTGCCAGTAAAGCAAACCTACACATTTTGATCACTACCATTTGCAGTCTATCAGAATTCTAGCCACAATGTAGTGATAAAAGAGGGAGTTTGTATTCTAGCTTTGGGATAATTACATGTTTAGCCAATGCCTTCCATGCAATAAGAGACAGTTGATGTGATATTTTGTACATAAGCTGTAAATGGCACAATATTTTGCTTGCTACTTTATCTGTATGCTTATTGAATGTAAGGAATGGTTCTAGTAGCATACTGAGGTATTTTTGTTCTGTAATACTAGGTATACTATTGCTATAACTGTCTTTCACTGTAAGTGTGTGTGTATGTTTTTTAAGGTAGGTGTGGCAAAAGGCATTAGGGGTGACTTCTTTGGATTTATCAGTAGCATTTTATTGAATATTCAGCTGCAGATTAATGAAATGTCATTCTGTAACTTGGCTTGAAGGATTTGTGAGACTCCAACAGTGAGTTGTCATTCACATACATAATGAAGTTTTAGGAGGGGATGTAGCTAAGATAATTTATAAACAGGGAACACGGAAGGGGACCAAGCACTGAACCTTGTACTGCTCTCTGTACCAAGCTCATAACTCCACCCTTCATTCAAATGACCCATTCTTTCATTCCAAGCAATAGGCACTAAGTCCAGAGGACAAGCTCACCAATCCTCCATGGGACACACTGGACCCATCTAAGCTGATCCGTAGTCCTCAGACCCATTCATTCCCTGTTTAAGGAGCTCAATGGTGCCCCCAGTCAGGACATATGCTGGGTCCCTCCCCTCCCCAAGGCAAGAGCCTTGGGGCCAATTCATTTCTGGTTCTCAGTTCACCAGTTCTATCCCTTCCTAGAACAGCAGTCAGTTGATAGACAGCAGGCCATTCAGTTTGTCAGGTGGGCCAACCTAACTCAGTCCTCTATGGTGACAGTACAAGCATTATGGCTGCTGCCCATCAGGTAGTGCACAAGCACACTATTGCACATGTAGCTTTTGGATCTGCAGTGCAAGTATTGTTAGTCCTATTAAAGCCAGTGATACACCCACCATTCAGCAGACGTCAATAATGCTGTAGGACAGTAATGTCTCTCTCTCTCTCCCAGAATGAGCAAGCTGGCTCCAGCTGCTCATACCCAGCCTCCCTAACCAGTCACTCCGTGCCCACACTGGTAGACAAACACAGGTGATCTGAGCTATTGTCAGGGCTCCATCTCTCTATGCCATGGTGTGGGGCCAACCACTACTAAAATAAATAATTTGTCAGTCGTGTTCATATGGATTTTCATCAGATGCTCCACCTTCTTCCCACAACAAATGACATCCTGTAGGTTAATTACTGACCCTTCAAATTGCCCAAAGAACACATGCATGTGTGTGTGTGTGTGTGTGTGTGTGTGTGTGTGTGTGTGTGTGTGTGTGTGAGTGTGTGTGTGTGAGTGTGTGTCCTGCACTGTGAGACACACAGATATCCATCCTACCAGGCTGAGTAAAGACAGAGTCATGGCCAGTTGCCTATCAGGGGCTAGGATGCACGAAATTACACATGCACTCAGGTTATTGAATTAGAAGTTATGTACTCACCATAACGTTCCATCTGAGTAGGTGACTTCATTTGGATGCAACCTGTGGGTATCGGATCCGACTTCGGATCCAAGCCGGCATTTCAAAAGCTTAGGATCCGAGCTCCTAGCTCCTCCCTCTACCCATAATCCCCTGCCAAGCCCTAACTGACCTCAGATTGAGTTTGCCTAGTGAATACTAGTATAAAAATACCTGAACACAGGAATAAACTCTTACTCTATATAGGTCAGGGGGATGGAGGGGGGGGGTGGTTGCATCCAAATGAAGTCACCTACTCAGATGGAAGGTTATGGTGAGTACATAACTTCTAAATCTGAAGTAGGCAGACTTCATTTGTCTGCAACCTTTGGGACAGAGTACCCAGCTACCTAAATCTTGGGCGGCCGTCATGGAAGGATGTTCCGGAGCACTGCTGAGCCAAAGGATGCTCTCCCCCTGGAAACAACATCCACCTTATAATGAGAAATGAAGGTATGAGACGAGGACCAAGTGGCTGCTGCACAGATATCATCCAATGGCACTCGGGACTTAAAAGCGGCTGAAGTGGAAACTGCCCTAGTAGAGTGAGCTGTAACCCTCTGAGGAGCAGGCCTACCTGAAGTGTCATAAGCTTGCAAAATACAATTAGCAATCCATCTCGACAGTGTGACTTTGGAGACTGCTTTACCCATAGCAAATTTAGCAAAGGAGACGAACAGCTGATCTGATTGTCTATGACCAGCCGTTCTGTGAATGTAGAAGCGCAATTGTCTGTGAACATCTAAAGAATGCAGCTTATATTCTCCTTTGTTTTTATAGCTGGGGAAAAAAACAGGTAAATTGATTGATTGGTTAATATTAGATTCCGAAGAAACTTTTGGAAGAAAAGAAGGATTGGTCCTGAGGAACACCCTATCGGGAAAAAAGGAGAGGTAAGGCGGTTTGACGCATAGAGCCTGCAGTTCCTACACTCTTCTGGCTGAGGTGATGGCTACCAAGAAGGCAGTCTTCCAGGAAAGGTACTTTAGATCTACAGAAGCTGCAGGCTCAAAGGGAGGAGCAGTAAGGGCCTGTAGGACTAAAGATAGGTCCCAAGGTGGCACAGCTTCTTTGACCGGGGGCCTCAACAGAAAAACTCCTTTAAGAAAGGTCTTGCAAAGTTTTGCAGTCATGAGGGGAGCTGACTCATGACCCACATGATAATGGGAAATCGCTGCCATTTGTACCTTTACCGTGGAAGAACTGGCCCCCTGATGAAAGAGGTCTGTTAAGAAGTCCAGTACCGCAGACATTGGTGCAGAAAAAGGATCAACATTGTTCTGAGTCGCCCAAATAGAAAACCTTTTCCATTTGCTCCGGTAAACCTTCCTAGTGGAAGGTTTATGAGCCGCCACTAAAATGGCCTTGACAGGTGACGAGATACCGGGAGTCCTAATCAAGGATGGAACTGGAGCAGCCAGGCTGCCAATCTCAAGGTGTGTAGATTCGGAATCGGGAGCCCTTGAGGATGGGAAATGAGATCCGGGATCAGATCTAGAATCCAGGGTGGATTCACTTTGTGAGACCATACATAAGGGAACCAAGGCTGACGAGGCCAGAACGGAGCAATGAGAATCATTCTGCTCCCCAAACTGTTGGCTTTCTGCAAGAGCCTCTGCATTAGAGGTAGTGGAGGATAAGCATAAAGGAGACCGGAAGGCCAAGCATGCACCAGTGCGTCTCTCGGGGATTCCCCAGGTGGGGGAAGCAGAGCGAAGAAACTGTCGCATTTGGCGTTTGAGTGAGAAGCAAAAAGATCGCAACAGGGTTGCCCCCAGATGGCAAAAATCTTCTTCGCTACCAGAGGATTGAGAGACCATTCATGAGGAGAAAGAATGGTGCGACTGAGCTTGTCCGCAAGGATGTTGGACCTTCCTGGAATGTGCGTTGCTACAAGAAAGCGTTTGGTGGAGATTGCCCATTCCCACACTCTCATGGCCTCTCGACAAAGGGGATAGGACCTGGTTCCCCCCTGCTTGTTGATGTACCAGACTACTGACATGTTGTCCGTCTGGATCGCAATAGTCCCTGCAGGGAGAAGGCTGTGAAGTGCTTGCAACGCTAAGAGCACCGCCCTCATCTCCAGGACATTTATATGCAACGAGGTCTCTGAACTGTTCCACGTGCCTTGGACAATCTTGCCCGCAGAATGCCCCCCCCCACCCGAGGCGAGAAGTGTCCGTGGTCACCGTGGCTAGGGGGAATGTTGCACAAAAGGGTCTCCCTGCTAGGAGCTCCGGTGACTGCAGCCACCAAAACAGGGAGTCCCTGCATGCCTTGCTGATAGCTATCGGGCTGTTGAGAGAAGAGTACAGCGGAGACCACTGGACCTGTAGGGTCCATTGAAGAACCCGCATGTGTAAGTGAGCATGGAGAAGAAGTGGAATAGCTGCTGCCATTGAACCCAGGGCCCTCAGGACTGAAGCCGCCGTCAGAAACAGTTGCAGGACTGCTGTGATATGACACCTCAGGCTGGACAGTCGATCTGGAGTGAGGAAGGCCCGCATTGATCTTGTGTCCAACCTTCCTCCTATGAAATCTATAAGTTGTGTGGGATGCAGTAAAGATTTTTCCAAGTTTATGGTGATGCCCAGCCTCGGGGCTATAAGGAGGAAATAGTCCCTGGCTGAGCACAGTAGATGCCTTGATGATGTCGTGAGGAGCCAGTCGTCCAGGTACGGAAAGACCTGTAATCCCTGGAGTCTCAGGTGGGCCGCTACCACTGCTAGTACCTTGGTGAACACCCTAGGGGCAGAGGTGAGACCAAAGGGAAGGACCCTGAACTGGTAGTGGCTGGCTCCCATCCGGAAGCGAAGGAACCTCCTGGACCGTCTGTCCATCCGAATGTGGTAGTACACATCCTTGAGGTCGATAGAGCACATCCAATCGTTCTCCCGCAAAAGAGGGAGTATAGATTGTAGAGTGACCATCCGGAACTTTTGCTTGGTTACAGACAGGTTCAGCAGGGAAAGGTCTAAGATCGGTCTTAAGTCCCCCGTTTTCTTTGGCACCAAGAAGAACCTGGAGTAAAACCCTGATCTGGTCTGATCTCGGGGGATGCGCTGGATGGCTCTTTTTTCTAACAGCTGCTCGATTTCGAAAGCTGCTGCCTCCCTTTGGTCGGGTGGTACATTGGGGAGGCTTCGGGATCTGGGGATTTTGCTCAGGGGAATGGCATAACCTCTGGATATCACATGAAGCACCCAACGGTCTGACGTGATTGACTCCCAAGATGTCAGGTGCCTCAAAAAACGCCCCCCGACTGCCTCCAGAGATGGACAGCCGGGCAACCCTTCAGGGCTGTTGCGTGGGTCTGTCAGAGAAGGGTTCTCTGGACCCAAAGTTCCTAGGAGCCCCTCTGCCTCTAGGACGGCGACCTCCCTGTCCTCCTCTGCCACAGAAGGACTGGTTGTCCGGAGCAGGTTGGGATTGCTGCGACTTCCGGAACCACATCTTCTTCTGTCCCTTTTGGTTCTTCGAGAAGGACCTCTGGGGAGCTGAGAAGCAGACTCCGATGGCAGACAGCATCTTCCCGTCCTTCTCGCTCTGGACTAACGTTTCGCGAACAGTTTTGCCAAACAGGGCAGAACCATCAAAGGGGGCATTCGCGAAGGTCGCTTTGAAGGGCTCTGCAAAGTCACAGTGGCGGAGCCAGGCCTGATGCCTCATGACAAGGCCCGCTCCACTAGCTCTAGCGGCTCCCTCAGTTGCGTGAGAAAGTAGCCGCATAGAAGTATTAGAAACTGATCTGAGAGTGGCCATACAGGTGGAGTACACGTGCTTGTCCTCCGCCGACATGGACTCTGGGGGAGATGCCGCGTACTCTTTAATCAGGTCCCGTTGCATCCTGATGACATGTGCCATGTAGTTCAGCGCTCTCAAAGAGAAGGTTGCTGAACTAAAAGCTCGCTTCCCAATGCGATCCATCGAGTGGGACTCTTTGCTCGGAGGATGCATAGAGGGACTTTCCTGGGCTAATTCCCTCTTTGTGACTGCGGCCATCATCATAGCATCTACCAGGGGGCCCTTGCTCCAATGAGTGCGGTCCGCCGGAGGGCTCAGGATTCGATCCGGACGCTTGGGGACAGGCTCAACAGTGTCCGGTTCCTTCCATGCTCTGGTGGAAATAAGGTCCACTAGAGGATCGGCAGGAGGGGACACCCAAGAGGTAGATGGGCTCACCTCGAATGCCTCCAAGAACACAGACTCGTCTGAGGAGGCCTTGGGGGCAGACCACCCTCCCCGATTCTAAGCATCTCCATAATGTCTCCAAAGGAGACGTCCTCCGGGGGTGACCTTGGGGAGCCCTCCCCTTCATCCAAGTCTGTGTCTTCGATAATGGACTCAGAGGAGTCCACGTGTCTCCTTTTACACTTACTCTTCCGAGGCACTTCCTCGGGGGGAGTGTCCGAGGAGTCCTCTTCAGCAGCCAGATGTTCCAAAGGAACTACTTGGGACATCGAGGCGGGCTGTCCCTGGGACCGGCTGATGGGAGCCTGGCCCAGCTGCAATGGAGTGCGGGGTGGAGCTGCGGCAGGGACCGGGGGTCTGGTAGTCCTCAACAGTGCCCCTTCCACTACGTTGAAAGCCGAGGGAGAGCCGGCCTCTCTAAGCCCCGAGAGCCAACCCCCACTCGGATCCCACGCACGGATCGGAGCCGGAGCCGAGACCGTCGGATCCGAGAGACTGATGTGCTCCGACCTAGATGGAGTCGAAGACACACCAGCTCCCTCGGATCCGAGGCTAGGCCCTCGGCTCCGAGAGGTCAGGTCCGAAGTACCCGAAGCACTCAAGGGATGGAGCGGATCCAAGGTGCGCCGACCAATCGGATCTGAACCACCCCCCGGATCCAACTCTGCCCAGCTCCGACAGCTCCAAACCCGGGAGACGGGTCGGAGAAGGAGCCAAGGGGGCGAAAAATGGGGTCAAAGCCCCTCCCGGTTGGGGGGGGCTAAGAGCACTCCCATTTGCATCTGGGCCTGGATGAAACGCCTCATCATCCGGTCCATGTCTGCTTCTGACATTGAGAAAGTGGATCTAGATGAGGCCACCGAAGTGGACCTAGAGACCCGCCTCGGGGACCTCACCGAAGGGCTAGTCTCCTCCTCCTCAGATCCGGAAGAGAACCGAGGGCAATGGAGCCGAGGAGGAGCAGATCTAGAAGACACAGGAGAGGCCCGCTTAGACGGAGGGGCCGAGCTTGAGGTCTCGGCCCGCCATTTGTGGTGCCTCTCCTTATGTCTCTCCTTCTGTCTCTCCTTCTCTCTAATGGTCTCCCTATCCTCCAGTTTCTTGGTGGGAGGTTGAGTCCCTGCCAGGGAAAGGGAGACCGAAGCACCCGTGGTAGGTTGCTGGCTAACAGGGGCAGAGGCCGAAGCCGCATCTGGAGGGAGATGTCCCGCCAGTACTAACTTCGACCTCCGCTCCCTTAAAGCTCTGGGGTTGAACCCTGCGCATATGGTACAACCAGATGACAGGTGTTCAACCCCCAAGCATTTAACGCACCGAGTGTGGCCATCAGCTGGGGACAGCTTGTGGCTACACTCGGTACATTTTGAGACAACTGCCTTAGGGGCTTCTGCCATGGTACACCCTATAGGCCTAACACACAAAAGAAACTGAAACTCACACAAAACTACGCAAAACCTGAAGAAAAGTTTTAAGGTAAAGAGAGGAAAGCCTAAAACACACACACAACTAAAAAGAGAGTAAAACTTTAAAGTTTTTTTTTTGTCAAAACTTATCTGAACAGTAATTGCTGCCAGGAGCTCGAGGAATCCGTTGCTACTTGAAACGCGGCAAACTCAATCTGAGGTCAGTTAGGGCTTGGCAGGGGATTATGGGTAGAGGGAGGAGCTAGGAGCTCGGATCCTAAGCTTTTGAAATGCCGGCTCGGATCCGAAGTCGGATCCGATACCCACAGGTTGCAGACAAATGAAGTCTGCCTACTTCAGATCTATAAGTACCAGTATGACTCACATATAGTCCATGTGTATGCAAACAAACCGAGACATACTTCCCTGGACTATATGAAGAGAGACATGACAGAGTTCTCAGACTACGTCTGCAATTGAGCAGCAATCAACCTTCCCCTTGGTTGATGACACAATATGAACAGAAGAAAACTGACTTTGATAACTGGTGTAGGTTTTGCAAGTATGGAAGGATATGGTCAATAGACCACACTGCTTTGTCAGGGAAGGTTTCCACCTCTTCCCTCTAGGCTTTCAGATATTGGCTGAAACATTGTCCTCCCCCACAGTGCCTTTTTTATGCATTTCCAACCTGACAAACCTTCTGACATTGCAAACACAACACAAGAAAATCTAAAGGTGCTACTGCTGTTGCCAGGAGACTAAACAAGAAACTCTATTCCCTGCAAGCTTTTCTCAACTTGGAGAATGGAGATACTGAGACATGCTTTAACGCTGCATAGAGCACCCTGGTAGTGCAGGGCTATGATGCCTTCCACGTATTTAGACCAGCTACTTCACAGGAAGGGACAAAAGGTGGAGATGTTTTGATTTACATCAAAAACAAACACACCTGAAGTCTGGTCAAATAGTATGATGAGCTTGAGTTTCTCTATGTCCAAATCACAATAACACAATGCCCAGCAAGATAATAACTCCCTCATCGATCTAAGCAAGCAACTCATATGTCTAATCAAGTCTACCAAATCCATATCTGTGGTAAAAATATCCACTCAGGCCAAGGACAATCACAATGCTTTCTTTAGCTTTGTCCGCAACCAAAAAGGCAACAGTGTGCCAAACTAATTCTACATTCAGCCACCTATCCTGAGCTGGATGATATAGCAAATCTACAGGCTGACAAACTTAGCTCCAAATCCCCCCTCCCCCAGATACCCTTCAGTAAATATCCTCAACCATAACTTCCCCAAGTCTTACTAGGAACCAGGTCCTCAACACACTTTCCAAAACCAAGAACACTGCAGTGACAGGAACCGACAATATCCCTGGATGCCTCTTTAATAGCAAGAAGCATGACCTATCAAAACCACAAGAATCACTATTTATCTTTAGCTTCCAAACAGGTTTTATGCCAAGTGAATGGAAGACTGCAACTGTCATCTCACTGTACAAGGGTGTGTCATCTTCTGACCCCCAGTAACTACAGACCCATAAGTCTGACTAATCTTAGATAAAAAGCCACAGAAAGAATTGTCATGGAAATGATAAACACTGATAGAGGAAACCTTCAAACAGCAGATCCAACCCAGTTCGGTTTTATCAAGGTCATGCCTGGTGAACCCAGTGGACTACTTTGAGAAGGTCACCAAAGTAATGGGCAATGGCAAAATGGTGCATACTGTCTACCTTGACCTGGTCAAAGCATTCAACACAGAAATCTGCTCTGGCATTGTCAAAAAAAAACGAATGAAATTAAATAACCTCTATGTCAGTCCCTGGATAGCCAGCTGGCTCATATATAGGACCAAAGAAGTTAGGATAAGACAATTTACTTCGACTGAGGCCATTCACTAGCAGAGTCCCTCAAGGCTCACTGTTTGGGCTGCTCCTTTTTGGAATCTACTTTTCTGAAGTCAAGGCCAAAATCAAGTGCCACTGGCTGACTAAGTTTTCAAATGACTGCAAACAAGGTGCAGTCAGAAAATCCCCCAAAGACACAAACACCCGCCAAGATGGCCTGACTCACACTGATAACTGGTGTCAGAGCCATGGTCTAAAACAGAATGTCAAAAAATACATAATAGTATTTTTTGGGAAGACAGCTACCACAGGAAACTACCATGCTGACAATATAACCATAATAGTAGTCCCAGTGGACACAGATTTGGGAAAGCATGTAGACAGTAACCTGCCCTTTGACCATCATATGTCTACGGTAGTAAGGAAATCATTCTATGTTGCTCAGCTTATAAACAAGGATATGGCATTTAGGTCCAATGATGCATTGTTCCGCAGTATTTGGCCCACATCAGACAGATCATTGAGTACAGCATCCCCTTCGGTATGTACTTGACCAAGCATATGCAACAACATGAACATCCACAGCGGTTACTCATAGAAAGAATACAGGATGTAAATGACATGCCCTATGTAGACTGCCTCAAAGCCCTATCCCTGCATTTTGTCTCCTACAAAATGGTGACAGATGATCTATGCCTGGTCTATAAAGCATCCTCTGATCTGGTCTACAAAGCATCTTCTGACCTCACTCTGATGGATCTGGTGCACATCTGTAAAACAAATAGCATCAGAATTACTAGCTCTAGGGACCTAAACCTCATCTGTAATGTAAATAAATGGGACATGTTTGAGGGACAGGTATGTTTCTCAGAGACTACTCCTTCTCTGGAACAGGCTTCCTATCCATGCAAAGCAGAGTTTTTCCCTAAACAATTCAAATGTAACTGGGAATAGACAATGGAAAATCAGAAATTTAACCTAGGTCTGGCACCTATGTTAGTAGTAAACAGAGGCAGCCTAGCCTGTAAATGTTTGACCACCCATGCTTAACCCTACACATTCCCCTTAATTAACCTTAGGGTATCTAAACTTATCAGATGCATTTGGGAAGCATGGCTAGGCTTAAAAAGGCCCTTGGGATTGCTAGCCTAATAAACTGCTACAAACCTATGAACATTCCATGATATATTGTTTAAACCATTAGAAAATACACCAGTATCATTGCTAGTACCGCAATTTCCCTAAGAAATAATATTTTGTAAAAAGAGAAGTACAGCTAATATAACAATAATTGCTCATCTCTGAACCTACAAGTACGGTATGCCTAAACATATGTATAGACAACTTATTTACAAACTATCTTCCAAAGTGATGGCAAAAAAACCAAACAATTAGATTATGAGAAAATCTATGCAAAGCACCTCACTTTGGGAGATATACACAGAACTCGGTACAATTACTCTTTAGAAACTATTCTCCTCAGCATATGTAAATAAGCACATAGAAAACTCATCAACAAGTCCAAGTCATTTTGTTAGATAACTATAGATAAATAAAAAAACTAAATTCTTTAAAGGTTTGTGTAACTCACTTTATTACGTCTAAAGGGCTGCTTCCATTAAGAAGACTCTATATTCACAGAAAAAAGGAACTCAATATATACTTAGAAAGACAGTATGTTAGATAGGAAATAGCAAATTCATCCCTGGGGTATGTGGTATAACTCTTCTCTTCTGTGTTGGCTAATATATCACATAAAATGAAAAAGGAATGTAAACCATTTTGACATTTTCAGGACCTTATATAATTGCAGTGTGCAGGTATCTCATTCCCTCCAGTACAGCTGTTTTGATTGTGTACATTTAACTCCCAGTGGGTGTGGTTTGAGCCTTTCAAAAAATGAAGTTATCACCTTACAGTTCTAACAAATAACTCATTGACAGAGGTAAAATATCAGTACAATTATGTTTGCCATCATGTATGCTTCAAGATAAAATATTCTGATATCTTGTATGTAGCATGGTTTTGGAATTATTAACAGAAATATGAACAATCAATATTTGACGCCTAGAGGCACAGTAGGAGGTAACTGCAGAAACGCCTGGAGATGTCACTCGGCTGTAATGAGATAAATGAGATAAATAAAACTCAGACCTATGGCCTTATCATTAAGGCACTGCCCTCAATTTTTATCCCATCATAAAAGCTCCCTATTAAGACTTTCATTAAAAGCTGTATAAACTTACAATTGTCTTTTTTTATTTTCATTTTTTTTATTTATTAAGGAAAGACTAAGGTAAAACGTTAAAACAGTGTATAAGATGCAGCAAAGATGTAAAATGTGAAATGTTGTACAAAACCTATGATTGTTGCAATTAAAGCAGCAAAAATGTTAAATGTAAATTGTTTTATTTCTGTAGAACTATTGTAAAGCTCTGAAAGTGATACTGTTTTATGAGTGAGTATATGATGGGGGAAGAAGGCTGCCCCTCAAGTTGCTCAGCATTGTTAAAGTAGAAATCTGTTGAAAATAATATTAAGGTAGTGAAATTTTATATAACTTTTAGAAGACGGGAAAGTGAAGGTGCTCTCCCTTGTGTGTGTGTGTGTGTGTGTGTGTGTGTGTGTGTGTGTGTGTGTGTGTGTGTGTGTGTGTGTATGTGAGAGAGACAGAGAGAGAGCGAGAGAGACAAAGAGAGAGAGAGAAGGTGTGTAAAAATTGGGGAGATATGAGGGAGATGAAGTACTGAGTGGGTCAGAAAGGGATATGCCAACAAGACCCTATATGAGTACTCAAACTGGAGGTTACTGACAGCCTGGAAGTACAAATGATTAATGATTATTTAAGTTGTTGCAGTTGATCATACATAATGAGGTGAAAATGCACAGGAACAGTAGAAAGCCATGGGTCTATTAAGCAGCAACTTACCGACTTATAGTAAAACAGTTCTAACAAATACAAGAGAATTTAATTGTTTCAGGAAAAAATGAGAAGGACAAACTTAAGAATATAACCACAGTTTCAAGGATAGTGTGCCCAAAAAAGCCAAAATCAAATGAAGAAAGGCACACAAGTGAACAGACAGCACAATGTATTAAAAAAGGCTTTATTCCACACAATAATAAATGCCAATTAAATGGAAGAGTTGTTTTCATCCAAACCAAGTTAGACTTCATCAGGTGAACCAGACCGTGCTCCAAACTAGTTATTTTGCAATAAGAAGGTTTGTAGTCTACACTCTTGTGGAAGGAGAGAATAGCCTCCCCCTTCTGAGTTGGGAATTGCTGGTGAAGACTTAGTGTGCCTGTTATGCTAAGTGTCTCTGTTCTGGTTTAAGCACTTGGGCTCCAAACCAGTTCTTCTACATTAGGAAGGTTTGTGGTCTACACTCTTGTGGCAGCAGAATATAGCCTATGCCTTTCTGAGCTGGGAATTGCTGGTGTAAGTCTTATTGTGCCTTTATATGTTTTTCTAGAGGGCTAGCTTATTTAAAACATGAATCTGTATGCCTGAGGCATTTGGTGACCACACTACTTGAGAAGAAGAGCACTGCTGGTTTCTGCTAGACTTTACAAAACTAAAGGTTACATTATCATATCCACTGTCTCTGCAATTGCTTTTCTGTGCATTAATTCAGTGTTTCTGTACATTTCGACCTTTTTTACTGTCTTTAGTTAGAACTGCTTTGGTTACACTTTAGTGAGAGTAGAAGGGACCTGAGCCATTTTCTGGCCTGGGATTCAGTAAAGGAAAGAAGAATGTGTTGTTTTTGATTGGCCCCAGGGCCTTGTTTGTGGGGTTTTTTTTTTGTTATCAAATCTCCTTCTCTATTTAAGTGTCGCAGTTGCACAACACTTGGTTCATAATCTACGAGCAAGCTAAGATTTACATTACCATATCCACTGTTTCAGCACTTCTTTTTCACATTGCTTTTGTCACAACTGCATTAAATGATTGTTTCTGTGTTGAATATCTGCATTTACGGTCTTTAGTTAGACCTGCTGCTCTCAATGCAGCACATCCTAGCAGTGATCTGTATAGATCCTGATATCTAGCAGTAATCTGGGTGGACACGGATCCTTCACAATGTAAGTTTCTCTGAAAATACCCTTACTGTCCAGACATATTTTTTTTAATGACTAGAGCATCTAGTTTGCACAGAGCTGAGCATTGTTAAACAAGTTCCTTGTGTTATTGACCTATTCGATATTTAAATTGCCCTCATTCCTCCCTAGATCAGTAGCCATGGACATGCACTTCCTGACTCTCTCTGTGGCCTTTCTGGTTAAGATGGGTATTTTGAGGTATTGCAGCAACTGGCTCATCTACACTGACAACCCACTTATTCTTAATAAAACACCTACAACACTCAATACACATAAAAACAAAAGCATAAGTGCCTCACCAAATAAGCCCCTAAGGCAAAGAACATCTAAACCAAATTTTTTAGTCATAGGTGACTCCATTGTGAGACACACAAATATCCCACTCACCAGGTTGAACGAGGAGAAAGTTGCGGTCAGCTGTATATCAGTTGCCAGGATTCGTCAAATCACACACGCACTCAAGTCTCTCAACAAGTACAGTTATGACTCCGTCATAATTCATATTGGTGTGAATGACTTGAGATGTACCTCACTGGACTATATGATGAGAGACATGATTAAGCTCTCTGAATATCTGTCCCAGGCAGGTATGTCCCTAGCCTTGAGCAGCAGTCTACACTCACCTAGGATAATACCACAATATAAACAAAAAAATGATTTACTTCAACAATTGGTTTAGTTTCTGGTGTTATTCTAAGGGGATCCAGTTCCTGTCAGCCTGGGATGATATGGTTGATAGACCATGCTGCTTTGCCAGAGATGGTCGTCACCTGTCACCTCTAGACTTTCAGTTACTGGCCAAGGCACTTGCCTCTGCCATAGTGCTTTTTTAGGCAAGGTTTCAAGAATAAAATTTCCAATGTGAAAATATCACCCACAAATAAATTAAAGTTTATGCTGTTAAATGGTAGGTGTGTAAATCAGAAACTGCACTCTCTGGAAGCACTCCACTCCCTGGAAGATGCTGATGTCTATGCAGTCACAGAAACTTGGTTCAGGGCCCCAGAGAGTACCCTGACCTTGCAAGGCTACAATGCCTTCCACACTTTCAGACCACAAAATATACATGCGAAAACCAAAGGAGGAGGAGTATCTATCTTCATCAAAGACAAATACACTTCTAGACTGGTTAGACAGGAAAACTCAAAAGAGTTTTCCAAGTTCAACTAACTGTGGGTAAGACCCCTCCCTTCATGTCATCGTTAGCTATAGGCCCCCTTCAATGAACCAGGATATCCATGCTGCCTATTTGGACCTACTTGGGTCAATCAAATTACAACCAAACACTCTAGTCATGGGCGATTTTAACTATACCTCCAATGGCTGGGAAACTTATACAAGTATCAACATGGACTTTGTTAACACTAATTCCCTGGAACAAATAGTATGCAACCCCACAAGGGGCTCAAATATTCTCAACCTGGTCCTCACCAACATGGGTGATCACTGCACCTTCACAAGATAGGACTGGTTAAATCTGATTCCAAATCAGTCATATTTGAAGTAGTTATAACACCTGAATCCCTCTTAGGTGAAGTCAGGGCAACAATTTCATCAAGCCTTAAATATACTCTCCTAAGGGATGGCATAAATAATTTCCAAGCTCCTGTTCCCACAGATGGCATTGACAACTATATTAAGATATACACAAATGCCCTGTACAATCACTTGTACAAATGTACTGACACTGCTGTTCCTGATAGGATTAAAACAAGATCCTCAAGAAAAAACAAGCCTACTTAGTGGGCATCTAGCATTAATACCTTATACAACAAGAGGAAGACGTTGTAGTCTAAGAATAAAAAAGAGAGGTCCCAGCACTGGAAGAACACCCTCTTCTGCTTGAAAAAACAAATAAGACAACCTGTAAAATCCTCTAAGGGCAACTTCGAAAAATAATTTAGCAACCATAGCTAAGAATAACCATAAGGTATTCTTCAGATATATCTGTAACCTAAAAGATAGGACCCAGATGTGTGCTGAACTAGCTGTGGATGGCATCACACACATTGATCCTGTGAAAATAACTAACTTATTAGCTGACAGGTTTGGTGAAAATTTCACCCCTGTGTCCCCTCCAAACATTACACAAGCATTCCCTCTACATCTCCCCCACCTTGCATCTTCAAAGAGCAAGTCATTAATGTTCTCTCCAAGACCAAAAAAAACAGCCTTTATGGGACTGGATGGCATCCCAGGTTGCATTTTAAATGGTATAAAACATGAGTTAGCAACTCCATTAGGTACTCTCTTCAACCATAACCTGAGTACTGGTTTTGTCCCTTCTGAATGGAAAACAGCAACTGTCAACCTCCTTCATAAAGTGTATCAAGCAACAGACCCTGAGAACTACAGACCCCAGCCTTATCTGTAAGACCATGGAAAGAATCATCATGGACTCTATAAATAAGGATATAGGTGATCTCCAAACCTTTGATCCAATACAGTTTGGTTTTGTCAAAGGCAGGCCATGCCTGTTAAACCTGGTGGATGTCTTTGAAAATGTCACCAGAGCCATAGACGAAAGTAGATCTGTGCATACGGCCTACCTTGGCTTAGCCAAGGACTTCAACACAATCCCATATTCGGGCATCATTGATAAACTAATATCAACCCTTGTTCGTCAGGTGGGTTCCTAACTGGCTCACTGACAGATCACACTCAGTCAAAGTTGGTGACTTTACCATAACCAACAGAACTGTCACCAGTGAGGTTCCACAGGGGTCAGTACTGGGGCCCCCCTATTGTTTGGAATATTCTTCTCAGAGGTTCAGGCCAAAACAGAAGGACTGTGGCTAAGTTTGCTGACGACTGCAAATTAGGGGCAATCACTGAATCCTCAAACAATTTCAACAGACTTCAAGAGGGACTTACACAAACCAATGATTGGTGCTGTGATGAAAGGAGATACTGCCAGCCCAGCTAGCTGGAATTTTGTAAATAATTATATGTCATTGGTGAATAACAAAATTATTTGTGTAAGATGCTTGTGTTACAAATGTATTAGAACTGTATGGCATGTGTATATCAAACTGCTTGTACAGATGTGTGTGTTGAAAAGGGTATTTGCAAAAGGCTTGTGTTTAAAATTGATCTACAGTGTGTCCTACTGGAAAAGAACAGAAATGCACATGCACTACTGTAACTATTTTAATGTATATATTTTAACAGTGGAAACTGGGACACAGGAGGTTAACCTCAGTCTAGTAAATTTTAGAAAAACTACCTGAAATTAAATTACTTTATGACTAGGCCAAAAAAGATGGTATCTTACAGTTTTCAATACAGCAACAGAGACAATGCCTGTACTAGGAAACATTCTGTATTGTCTTTAGGGTGAATTAATTACTTGTCTTGAGAGCATGAAGGAAGGGAATTCTTTTATGACTTTCCGCATCTGTCAGAGATCTGAGGAGAAGCTCTTGTCTGTGTATTTTTACAGGTAGATGCTAAATGCTACCAGCTGCCATCAATGGTTGTTTTGGGCCTGGGAACTAGAAGTCATTCTGCAAGTTATCCCAGCAGTAATATTTGAGATATTAATTTGGGAAGTCTCTTAGTGAGACAGAGCATTCTGTCTTGGACCTACAACAACTAGACGATCTATTCACCACATCTGCCTTGCTCTAATAGTAAGTTACTAGGTTATAGTAATTCTGTTAGATTCAGTCAGGAATACAGTAAAGCTTAGTTTAGATATTTTTCTTTATTTATTTGAGACTGTCCTGCAATGTTGTTTGAAATATGTCCTGTAGCTTTGAACTCTGATGTCATTGTGAATATATATTTAGTGTCGCCTTGTTCATGTATTATTTATTATTAAATATATTTAAACCTTTCATTGTGGCTGATTTGTGTAGAGATATTTAAGTTTTGATAGTACTTGCTTATTTATTTGGTGACACTGTGTGGGCCACTCCTAACAGCCTTGCTCTTGGTCAAACTACCATTTGTGTTAATATTAATGTTACACAGTAAGACTGGACACCCTTTGTTAAGGGCCTTAAAGCAGCTGATAGGAAGTGACTGGTGGCAGTAATAACTATCTTATAATTTGGGGAAAAGGGGTCATAGCTAGTAAACCTGTGCCAGCCTTTCCAGGTGTGTGTGTGTATGTGTGTGCGTGTGTGTGTGTGTGTGTGTGTGTGTGTGTGTGTGTGTGTGTGTGTGTGTGTGTGTGTGTAAATCAAACCTCAAACAGTGTGCGCGCGCGCATGTGTGTGTGTGTGTGTGTGTGTGTGTGTGTGTGTGTGTGTGTGTGTGTGTGTGTGTGAGTCAGCCACTTGGGCAGGGACACAAAACACTGGTTGGACAAAGAGGGTGCTGGAGGTCTTAGCTTGGTCACTCAGCTGAGATCTCAACTCTATAGCTATGCCACTGGGGAGTCTTATTGGGGATCTGGAGGGAAAGTGAGAAACCAGCCCTGGACTGACTATGGTGTACTTGATGCAGAGAGCTGCATCTGGAAATACTATGTGTGTACTTGTCATCCTCCCAGTGAACATCCCCCACTTTTGCCAGTGGTGAGGATTGAGGCTTCTTGATTACTGTTCCCGTGGTGGGATGTCACAGGTGCCAAAGCCATGGACTCAAACTCAGTGCTAAAAAATGCATTACCATCCCCTTTGATAAAAACAATATCCCTGCAGACTATCACATGAATAAGAATACCCTAAGTAACAACTCAGTAGTGAGAGACTTGGGAACTCAAGTTGACTGTAGCCTAAACTTTGACCACCATGTGTGTACTATGGTAAGGAAAGCATTCTACATCTCACACCTCATTAGTAAAGGCATTCCCTCAAGAGCTAAAGACATCACAACTTCCCTGTACCCGACTCTCATCAGGCCAATAATTAAGTACAGTGCTCCCTTTGGCATGTACCTTAACAGGTACCTGCAGCAACTTGAGAGACCTCTGAGATTTTTAACCAAGACAATTCAGGGTCTCCAGCACATGCCATACATTGACAGACTGAAGTCACTGTCACTGTACTCAATGGCATACAAACTACTTAAAGGAGACTTGTGCCTGGCCTACACAGCAATCTCAGATCCAAGCCTAATGGAAATGCTGCACATCCGCATATCAAATGGGACAAGGGCCACCTGCTCCAGGGACCTCAACCTGGACTGCGACATAAATAGGACCTGCTGGAAAGACAGATATGTCTCTCAGAGGTTGCCACTCCTCTGGAATAGGCTACCAATTCAGATCAAACAGAGCTCTTCTATGACCCTGTTTATGAGTAGCCTAGATGACTGGATGGGAAAGCATACATTTCTCCTGGAGAATTCACCTATAACCCTCCTAGATATTGGCAGTTGTTGCTAAGATCTTGAGTTTTGGCAAGATCCTTTGTATTGGGTTTCTCTACTATTATAGTGGGTACACATGGCTAGGCTTATAAAGACCTTCAGGTCAGTAGCCCAGTAACCACATATGAACCTATAAAGTATGCAAGAGATGTATGTTCCCTTTAATGCTAGTGCAAATGCCTCTCATACAACCAAAACTAATCCTACAGTGGTTGTTAGTGACACTTGCACCATGCCCACTGCACACAGTAAAGACCCTACACATAAAACTACTTATGCTGAAGCACTTACAGGTAACCTTACTAAAACACTACAACTTCCTGCTCAGTACAATCAAAAAAGGGTCCTCAACCATCATGTAACCATTCTGTTAAAACACCACCCACAGCTACACATAGTAACATTGTATCTAATTTCTCTACTGCTAAGCCACTAAGGCAAACCAGTGCATAGGCAAAGTTCCTGGTCATTGGTGATTTTATAGTGAGCCACACCAATAAACCCCCACAACACACCAGACAGAGTAAGGAGTGACTCACGGTTAGCTGTTTTTCCTAGGCTAGAATCCATCAAGTCACACAGGCACTCAGGTCATTGAACCACAGGTACCTCTATGACTCTATTATAGTCCATGTGGGTGTTAACAACCTCAGACATACCTCCCTTTGACTATATGAAAAAATACATGATCAAGCTTGCTGATTATTTGTCTCAGGCAGTTATGAGACCAGCACTGAGCAGCATAGGATGATGCCACATCACCAACAGAAAATTATTGATTTTTAACAATTGGCTTAACTTCTGGTGTCATCCAAAGGGGTACAATATTTGATGGCCTGGGAGGATATGGGAGACAGACCATACTGTTCTGCCAGGGATGGTCTGCATTTATCCACTCTAGGCATTCTGATATTGGCAAAGAACTTTTCCACTCCAATAGTGCCTTTTTTAGGAAATGCCAAACTGATAAACCTCCTGACTTAACTGAACCTACGAAGAAATATCTCAAGGTGGTACTGCTCAATGCTAGAAATCTTAACAAGAAACTTCACTCCCTACAAGCCTTCTTCTCCCTGGAGAATACAGACATCTGTGTTGAAACAGAGACATGGTTTAAAGACATGGAGTGTACCATGACAATGCAAGGTTATAATTCTTTCATACCTTTAGACACAGCTATTGCACAGGAGGAAACTAAAGGTGAGGAGTCTCAGTCTATAGTGTATGAAGTGTATGACCCACTGGAACTCATACATGTGCAGCTCACCATAAACAGGGTCTCATACCATATCCTTGAGATCTATAGGTCCCCCTCCATGTCCTTGGAAACCCATACTACCTAGAGTCTCTCACCATTCAACCCAATATGATCTTCATGGGGGATCTCAACTACAACTATGTAGGCTGGAATCTTATACAACTTCAAATGCATAGGTCCAGTGATACCTAAACTTCACATAAATCTCAAAAAAATGAGGTACCACAAGGAGCTCCATACAAAAGGACTTTAATCTTCACAGAAATCCACGAAAAAATGCTAAAAATCCAAGAACTAAAGAAAACTTGCAATCTAAACCTGTTTTAAATCCTATCTAATTAAATAGTGGCCAATCAACAAGTGTACTTCATCAAGGACAATACAATGTGCAAACTTCCAGTTAAAGCAACATTCCTGCTTTCATGCAATGCTTTCACATTAGTTAAAAGGTGCATTTACATAGGTTAAAACACCAGAAAAAGGCTACAATGTGTTAAAAATATGTATATATTATGTATATTTTTTTCAATACGTATAATAAAAGAAAAGACAGTGCATACATTTTTCATTTGCACCTGTCACATACACTTTTTCTCTGTAAAATAACTTTATAATTAACTGCTGCATTCAACCCAGGTGTGTTATAAACATTGAACAAGACTTGCCACCAGAATTCTCTGTAGTTTAACTCAACCTCTCTGCCTCTATTGTAATTCACTGGAATGTGGTATATAACTGCAAAATAAAACTTGGTGTGCCCTTCCCACAAAGACATGTGCCTAACCAAGGGATTATCCATGTTTTTACTTTTAATGGCATAGTAATCCTCATATATCTTATTTTTCAACTGCCTCTTAGTCTTGCCAATGTAAAAAGCTGTGCAGGATGCGCACCTAACAAAATAAACAACAAAAGTAGAACTGCAAGTAAAATGACTTGGTATCAGTCAAATTTTATCACTGGTGCTAACCTCAAAATAAGTTTGTGGAAGTTTGCACATTGTATTGTCTTTGATGAAGTACACTTGTTGATTGGCCACTATTTAATTAGATAGGATTTTAAACAGGTTTAGATTACAAGTTTTCTTTAGTTCTGATGAAAGCCTTTTTGAAGGTCGAAGGCGCTTAACTTGAGCAACACTGTGGATTTTTAGCATTTTTTTGTGGATTTCTGTGAAGATTAAAGTCCTTTTGTACGGAGCTCCTTGTGGTACCTCATTTTTTGGAGATTTATGTGATTTTTTTTTACTTTGTTTCACCTAGAGGCTGGTATATAATTTGTTTTATTATGATTCCTAAACTTTGTTAATACAAACATCAAGGAACACTTGGTCTATTCTCTTACCTTGTAGTCATGAACATGGGGGGAGCAATGCTCCTCACCCAATGCAATGTCCATGCTCATCAGATGTGACCATAAGGCAGTATTGCTTGAAATAAAAATTAAATCTGGAGATCCGGTGAAACCAAAAACCTTTAGGAACTACTCCAAGGCTAACCTCTCTCTCTAATAAGTGATATCTTGGCTAAATTACAAGCACCCCCTAACTCAGTAGCCACCATAGCATATGCTGAGTTATTTTACAAAATACCTTTACAGCCATATTGATAGCTGAGTACAGTGAGCTGTGCCCACTCATATTAAGAATAAGACAAACTCAAAAGATAAGTCACCCTGGTGGAATCACAATATCAAAAAAAAAATCTTGGCCAAGCAATGGAGGAACAAAGCCCAACATACTAAAAGCCCCCTGACCACTCTAAATAATCAGTTAAGAGCGTTAATTAATACTTCAAAGGCTAAATTTGAAGAAAAAAATAGCTTCTCAGGCAAAGGAGAATACACAAAGCTTTCTCCAGCTATGTCCAAAACCTCAAGGGAAATATGCAACAATGCGCAGAACTTATGGCATCACTTACACTGTATCAGAGGCCACTGATGACCTTTTGGCTGACATGCTCAGCTCAAATTTCTCCCCCAATCCCCTCTGATAGTCCAAAGAAATACTACATACTGCAATCCCCACAACTATTGCTGGGGAACAAGTCATCAATGCACTTTTCAAGGTCAAAAACACTGTTATTGATGAGCCCTGACAATATCCTGGGATGCTTACTAAATGGCATGAAACATGACCCCTCTGATCTACTTGAATCACTTTGCAACTGGAGCCTACAGTCAGGGTTTGTGCCCAAGGAATAGAAAATGACTACAATCATTTCCCCTGCACAAAGATGGTCCACCCACTGATCTGGGTAACTAAAGGCCCATAAGTCTGACCAGCCTCAAATGAAAGGCCATGGAAAAAGATCATCATGGACATAATAAATGAGGACATGGGTAAACTGCAAATGCTAGACCTATCACAGTTTGGCTTTGTTAAAGGAAGGTCACACCTATTAAATACGGTGGACTTCTTTGAGATGGTCACCAAAGCAATGGATGAGGACAAGACTGTGCTTATCTTGACCTGGCTAAGTCTTTTGCTACAATACCCCACTCAGGCATTCTAGACAACCTCACTAAATTAGGTATAAACTCTTTTATCACCCACTGGATAGTCAACTGGTTCACTGATAGTACCTAGGAGGTCAAAATAGTTGTGGACACCTCCACCAAGAGGCCATTCACTAGTTGGAGTCTCCCAGGGCACAGTACCGGGCTCTCTCTTTTTTGGCATCTATTTGTCTGAAGTGGAAGCAAATGCTAAAGGTTTATGGCTGACTAAGTTTGCAGATGACTGCAAGCTGGGGGTTATCATCGACTCCCCTACAGACACTTCAAGAAGGCCTATCGCTGACTAACAAATGGCGCCCAAACCATGGTCTTAAACTCAATGCTAAGAAATGCATAATTGTACCCTATGGGAAATGAACCATCCTGGCTAATTACCATGTTAATAATACACCCCTAAGAGTCGACCCAGTGGTCAGAGATCTAGGTACACAAGTAGACAGCAGCCTTACCTTCAACCACCACATGGTCACAGTGGTGACGAAATTCTTTTATGTTGTACAGATTATAAGTAATGACATGGCATCTAGGTCCAAAGAGGTCATTATTCCATCATATTCTGTCCTCATCAGACCAATCATAGAGTACAATACACTCTTCAGTATGTACCTGACCAAGCGTATGCAGCAATTAAAGTGAACTCCGAGGTTCTTTACAAAAAGAATACAAGGCATAACAAACCTGCCTTATGCAGAGTGCTAAAGTCTCCAATAGACTGCTGAGAGTGAGTCTATACCTGGCTTACAAGGCATCCGTAAACCCCACACTTATGAATCTCTTGTATATTCGTATGCCAAACAGTACCAAAAATACAAGGTCTAGGGACCTGAATTTTGTCTGTGACTTAAACAGAACATGCTGGGGAGGCAGATGTTTCCCAGAGATTGCCCTCTCCTAAGGAACAGATTTCTCATCCATGTGAAACTGAGTTCACCTATTACACAATTTAAGTGCAACCTACACCACTAGATGGGGAACAGTAAATTTACACCAGGCCTGACACCCATGGCCCTTATGGACAGATGTAGCTTATAAATACCTGTCCTTCAGTTTCCTATTTGGATACAGGACATCATTATTCTTCCGGAAAAACTTGGTTAGGCTTAGAAAGGCTCCCCACCGGGTCATTAGCCTAGAACACTCTATGAATCTATAAGTTGGGTGACATAGAATTATTTTCAGTTTATCTTAGCTGCATGTTGGTCAAAGGCCAGATTGCTTATGTTCCCAGATCCCTTACTACTGGGTCAACTCTTAGGGGCGTTTTATCGATGGAGTAATTGACCAATGTTAGTTTCCAAGGGTATTAGAATGCAATGAGTTTTCGCCCATGGCTTTGTCACTAGTCATTTGTCTGTGTTAAACCCACCTGCAAGATGATGGTGCCTTGGGAGAGAATCTATAATAACTCCCAAGTTATAGTCATCTATGAACTTAGACAGCCAGAGGCCTTGAACATTAGTCTTCATTTCAGAGAAGTAGACACCAAACAGGGGCAAGGAGCCCTGAGGTACTCTGCTCGTGACTGTTATTTTAATGGAGGTGGTCTCACTGATCCTGACTTCTTGGGCCTTGTCTGTAAGCCATCCAGAAATCCAGCAAGTTGTGTAAGGATTTACTCATTGGTCAGACAGCTTGTCAAAAATACCTGAGTGGGGAATTGTATTGAATGCCTTAGCCAAGTCGAGATACGCAGAATATACTATTTTACCCACGTCCATTGCCTTGGTGACCCTCTCAAAGAATTCTTTCATGTTAAGTAGGCATGACATTCCCTTAAAGTCAAATTTGTATTGGTACAGTGTCATTAGGTTGTCGATATCCTTGTTTATCATTCCACTGATATGCATATTAGGCTTGTTAGACTGATGGGTCTGTAGTTCCCTGGGTCAGTTGATGGTTCACCCTTGTACAGGGAAATGACTGTTGCAGTCCTCCATTAACTTGAAACATAGCTTGTTTCAAGGCTATAGCTGTAGAGTGGTCCTGATAGGCCGAGTTTTAGACTGTTCAGTAGGCAACCAGGGATGTTGTTGGGACCCATGGAGGTGGTACTCTTTGCTTTAGTGAGTGCTGCCAGCACCTGGTCCCTGCTGATAGCTGGAGGAAGTATGCTGGAGGGGATTTCACCTGGTGGAGCTGAGGGGGCGGGAGTGGGGGGTGAAGTTTGAGCTGAATTTATCAGCCGGTATATTTGCTAGGTTACCATGATCGCTGAAGGTGATACTAACCACCAGATCAGCACACTGCTCTGTGGTCCTTCTAAGGTTCCAGACATAGCTGAAGAAGGTGTTTAGATTGTTCTTAACCTGTGAGGCTATCCTGACCTTGTTAGGTGGCCTTGTTGGACCTGGGTCTGTGGTTAATCTTCAAACAGCACGTTCATCGAATGGCTGTTTGCTGAATACTAATTGTCGAAACTTTCTTTAATCAAATGGACATATCATTGTAATGACTTTCATTGAACTATGACAGTTGGTTACCATAAAGGAAGTGTTACCAAATACTTACTTACTGGTAACATACCTATAAAGAAACCTGCCCTTTCCTCACTGTACTGCAACCATGGAGTTGGTATATATGATTAGCGGGGGTTGTGGCGGTGCACCCCCCACAAAATGAGTGCCCGGTATTGTCCCAACAAGGACATACAGAAACCTATTTTCCTTTTGGAAACTACTTCATCCATGACAGATTTGAAAAAAGAAAAATGGAAACCCCTAGCACAAAAACATGTCCCTTAATTTGTGACCCTCACAAATAAAAGTGTTGTAACATGAGAGCATTCTGGTCAACCTAACCAGTTGGCCTTTTACCACAGCTTTCTTTTGATGTGTCAGATGACAACTGGTATACTTGGAGATATTAATTTGAATAAATGGGCTTCCTGTATATATTTGAAAGGAGTGTCTGCTTTTCATCATCTTTCTTAATTTCAACATCCAAGTAAGCAATAATATCTTGCCCCACAGTACACGTGAACTGAAAGAATGTACTGGTTAATGTAATCAATAATATCATGCATTTTACTAACTAAATCAACCCAGCAGATCCATATATTATCCAGGTATCTGGTATACAGCTTTCTTTTGATGTGTCAGATGACAACTGGTATACTTGGAGATATTAATTTGAATAAATGGGCTTCCTGTATATATTTGAAAGGAGTGTCTGCTTTTCATCATCTTTCTTAATTTCAACATCCAAGTAAGCGATAATATCTTGCCCCACAGTACACGTGAACTGAAAGAATGTACTGGTTAATGTAATCAATAATATCATGCATTTTACTAACTAAATCAACCCAGCAGATCCATATATTATCCTGGTATCTGGTATACAGCTTTCTTTTGATGTGTCAGATGACAACTGGTATACTTGTAGATATTAATTTGAATAAATGGGCTTACTGTATATATTTGAAAGGAGTGTCTGCTTTTCATCATCTTTCTTAATTTCAACATCCAAGTAAGTGATAATATCTTGCCCCAGAGTACACGTGAACAGAAAGAATGTACTGGTTAATGTAATCAATAATATCATGCATTTTACTAACTAAATCAACCCAGCAGATCCATATATTATCCAGGTATCTGGTATACAGGAACTCAAATGAACTATTAAAACAAACTTAGCTTCTCATTGTGCCATCACTATATTTGTTACTAAAGGGGCACATGCTGCTCTCATTGCATTTACTGTTTTTTTGACAATAATATTGCACTTTAAAATATAAGAGGTTGTTTTTTAGTCCAATTTCCATTAATTTGGTCATTGTGTTAGCTTCACAACCAGTCAACTTCATTTGTGTGATGAAGAAATCATAGAAGCACTCCAATCCTAATGCATGGGGAATTACCTTAAAAAATCTTTAATGTCCACTGTGACAAAAGTAATACTGTCATTGTAGACCACTTCTTTACATTTAGACAAAAAATTGCAGGAATCCTTACATAAATAGGTAAGCCCCTTCACCCCCTTCCTTCAATCTGAAGTCCAAAAATTTAGCTATCAGTTGAGTTTTGGATTTACGAGACTCCACAATAATTTAATTGCTGGAACCTGTATTCTGAGAGACTGCCTTCCAATCTGTTTGCAAATATACAGAGCTGAGTATATATATTTTTGGTTTTAGAGTTTGTAAATTGCTGCTTAGATCTTTGTTGAAACTGTTGTCTCCCTGTTCTGAGAGACTGCTTTCCAATCTATCTGCAAATATACAAAGCTGAGTATATTTTTTTGGTTTTAGAGTTTGTACTGTTAGTTGTTGCTTAGATCTCTGTTGAAACTGCCCCCCCCCTATTTTCTGTCATGTCTTCAGTTGGTATAACTGTTTTTTATAGCCTGTGTGTTATCTAACTCAAGGATCACTTGCATAAAATTAGACCTGTTAGTAACAGCCTGCATTTAATTGCTGGAACCTGTGTTCTGAGAGACTGCCTTCGAATCTATCTGCAAATATACAGAGCTGAGTATATATTTTTTGGTTTTAGAGTTTGTTAATTGTTGCTTAGATCTCAGTTGAAACTGTTGTCTCCCTGTTCTGAGAGACTGCTTTCCAATCTATCTGCAAATATACAAAGCTGAGTATATTTTTTTGGTTTTAGAGTTTGTACTGTTAGTTGTTGCTTAGATCTCTGTTGAAACTGTTCCCCACCCCCCCTATTTTCTGCCATGTCTTCAGTTGGTGTAACTGTTTTTTACAGCTTGTGTGTTATCTAACTCAAGGATCACTTGCATAAAATTAGACCTGTTAGTAACAGCCTGCATTTAATTGCTGGAACCTGTGTTCTGAGAGACTGCCTTTGAATCTGTCTGCAAATATACAGAGCTGAGTATATATTTTTTTTGTTTTAAAGTTTGTTAATTGTTGCTTATATCTCAGTTGAAACTGTTGTCTCCCTGTTCTGAGAGACTGCTTTCCAATCTATCTGCAAATATACAGAGCTGAGTATATTTTTTTGGTTTTAGAGTTTGTACTGTTAGTTGTTGCTTAGGTCTCTGTTGAAACTGTTTTCCCCACCCCTATTTTCTGCCGTGTCTTCAGTTGGTATAACTAGTTTTTACAGCTTGTCTGTTATCTAACTCAAGGATCACTTGCATAAAATTAGGCCTGTTAGTAACAAACTGCATTTAATTGCTGGAACCTGTGTTCTGAGAGACTCCCTTCCAATCTATGTGCAAATATACAGAGCTGAGTATATATTTTTTGGTTTTAGAGTTTGTACTGTTAAATGTTGCTTAGAACTCTGTTGAAACTTTTGTCTCCCTTTTCTGAGAGACTGCTTTCCAATCAATCTGCAAATATACAGAGGTGAGTATGTTTTTTGGTTTTAGAGTTTGCACTGTTAATTGTTGCTTAGATCTCTGTTGAAACTTTCCCCACTCACCCTTCCTATTTTTGGCTTGTAGTTTAAATTTGGTGGCTTTTGCAGTTGCCGGCCCCACTGTATATTTGATCTGGGACACTCCCCCAGTCCCATCTCTTTACCACATTCTACCTAATAAACTCTTTCTGTGCTTGCTTTTAGTCCTTTTTAATTTAATTTTAATTTCATTGCATTTTTTAAACTGTGTTTGGTCTAATATTGCTACATACTCAAGTGTGCTAGCTTGCACTGCATGTGAATTGTTTTACTACTGTTTTTGCTACTTTTCTGTAAAAAAAAAAACCTGTAAGCCTGTTTCCTACCTTCCCTGTAACTAGTGTTCCAGATACAGATTTGCTGTATCCAGGACTGTATGCAAGCTTCTGAGCTCCCCAAGCCTTTCTGTGATGGAGGGAAGCCTTCTAGCTTATCTGTGGGAGTGGTAAGCACTATAACCTGTCTACCACATAAGGATGGGAAGGTGGTTCTGGCCCATAAATTGTAGTTATTGGACATTTGGGCAATCTCTTCCATCTCTCTCAACTTTCTGATTTGAAAGCCTGCATTTGCACTTGTTTCTGTCCTGTAACTCATCTAGTGCAGATACAGATTCTTAGCTTTAGCACTTAAATTTGCTTATTCATGCTCAGCACTTGTTCAGACCTTGTAAGCACTAAATAAGCTACTAATTACTATAGCACTCAACCTTCCTCATTACCTAGAGGAAAACAGTTTTTGTACTTACTTTTATCACTTGCTTAGAGAAAAACAGCTCTTGTACTCACTTTCCTCACTTACCTAGAGGAAAATAGTTTTTTATTCAGGCATGTCCAAGGGTCAGCTCCCAGTGTTCTCACCTGTCTATCTGATGAATCTGGGCATCTTGAGGCAATGTAGAAATTGCCTCATGTACACAGACAACCCTCTCCTTCTACCACCCAAATCTACAACCTGTGAGATATGCACTTATCTAGCCAAACTGGAGGTAAAGCTCTCTCCAACCAAGACTGAACATGACATTCATGAGGAGAAGGTAAACATTTGCACCACACCACACTCATCACATAGTCTCACTAAATCTACACCACCAAATTCCACACATAGTAATACAAAAACATTCGCGGAGGCTCTCAATAATAATCTGTCTAAGCAACAGAGACCTCCAAAGCAGAAACGCAAGCAACCTCCATCCCCCAACACAATCCAAATGACACATAGCCCACAGACTCAGTGTGCCACTCAACCACAGCCAATAAGGCAAAACAACGTACCCAATACACTAATCATAGATGACTCTATAGTCAGGCACACTGATGTCCCACTCACCAGGCTAAACAAGGAGAAGGTTACTGTCAGCTGCCTGTCGGGTGCCAGGATCCGCCACATAACCCACACACTCAGGTCACTCCATAACAAGTACAAATATGACTCTGTCATTGTCCATGCTGGTGTGAATGACCTGAGACGTACCTCCCTGGGCTACATGAAAAGGGACATGGAAGAGCTCTCCGATCTTGTAGCCCAGGCAGGTATGACCCTAGCCCTGAGTAGCATTCTGCCATCGCTCAGAATGATACTGCAGTACAAGGACAAAATGATTGACTTCAACAATTGGCTAAGCTTCTGGTGTCATTCTAAGGGGACCCAGTATCTGTTTGCTTGGGATAACATGATCGACAGACCACGATGCTTTGCCAGAGATGGCCTGCACCTGTCACCCCTGGGATTCTGGATACTGGCTAAGGCTCTTGCTGCCCCTATAGTGCCTTTTATAGGCAAGGTTCAAATAACAAATTCACCACCATAACATGAACAGGCAAGCAAAAACTGAGGGTAATGCTACTCAATGCTAGAAGTCTAAATCAAAAAATGCACTCACTCGAGGCACTCCTTAAAATGGAGAACATCGATATCTGTGCAGTGACTGAGACCTGGTTCAAGGCTCCAGAGAGCACCCCTGCACTACTAGGCTATAACTCATACCACACTTTTCGGCCATGTAACCTGGATTGAAACACCAAAGGCGGAGGTGTGTCCATATTCATTAAGGATATCCACACCTCCAGGCTAGTGTCTCAGCATAATGCATCCGAGGTTATCCAAATGCAACTAACTCTGGGCAAAACTGCAATCCAAATTGTAACTTGCTACAGATCCCCCAACATGCCCCAGGATTCCCACTCCTCTTTTCTTGATGTACTGGAAAATATTAGGGTTCAACCAAACACCCTAATAATGGGAAACTTCAACTACCCCACCATTAACTGGGAAAACTACTCGTGTACCAACTCCTTAGCTCAACGCTTTCTGGAATTCATAAACTCCAATGCCCTGGATCAACTTATCCCCACCTCCACCAGGGGCAACAATATCCTAGACCTAGTCATTACCAACATGAGTGACCGGTGTTCCACACCTGAAGTCAACTCCTCGTTGGTCTGATAAGCTAATCACCCTTGATATCCACATCCCGCCCCCACCCCCCATTAAGGAAATCACGGTAAAAAATTTCTCCAAAGCCATCTTCATGCTTCTTAAGACAGAAGTGGTGAACGTCATGACACCCATGCAGATGGACAATACAGTTACAACTGCTGAATCCTACAGAAATGCACTCTATAAGCACTTACACAAGTGCATGGATCGTGCTATCCCGAACAAAACCAAGATGCTATCCTCCAAAAAAAGGAAGCCAATCTGGTGGTCCCCTGCCGTAAATAAACTGTACAACAGAAGGAAGAAACTGTTGCAAAAGAGAGTAAAATCCCATGAGTGGAGGAGCTCCCTGGTCAACCTCAGTACGAAGCTGAGATCCCTTATAAGATCCTCCAAAGCTAGCTACGAAAACAAAATTTCCACTAATTCTAAGGACAACCACAAAGCATTCTATAGCTATGTCAAGAATATTGATGGCAACACCCAGATCTGCTCTGAGTTGCAGCACAACGGCACGAAAATTACAGAACCAACTGATATTGCCAACATCCTGGCAGATGGGTTTAGTGCTAACTTTACCCCCACCCCCTAAAGGGCCCATATCGATACAGGAAGAATGCAGAGTCCCTGTAATCACAACTACGCAGGTAAAAGCTGCACTCTCTAAAGCCAAAAACACAGCATCCATGGGAGTGGACAACATCCCAGGCTGCGTTTTACACGAACTTCAGAACGGACTGGCTTCCCACTTAAGCACCATGTTCAATAATAGCCTCTCATCAGGCTTTGTGCCCACAGTTACCCCACTCCACAAAGGGGGAGCCACCACTGATCCCAGGAACTATCGACCTATTAGCCTGACGAGCCTGATCTGCAAGGCCATGGAACGTATCATCATGGAACTCATAAACAAAGACATTGGTAACCTCCAAACTCTGGATCCCACCCAGTTTGGGTTTGTGAAAGGCAGATCATGCCTCCTGAACCTGATCAACTTCTTTGAGGCAGTCACCAAAGCTGTAGATGAGGGTAAGGTGGTTCACACAGCCTATCTTGACCTCGCCAAGGCTTTTGACACCATCCCCAATTCTGAAATTATAGCTAAACTCACTAAACTAGGTATAAATCTCTATGTCACAAGATGGGTTGCCATCTGGCTCACTGACAGAACCCACACTGTAAAAGTTGCAGACTGCAAATCTGACCTCAAAGCAGTGACAAGTGGAGTACCACAGGGTTCCGTCCTGGGACCTCTCCTGTTTGGTATCTACTTCTCTGAAGTACAGGCTAACACAGAAGGCCTCTGGCTAAAGAAGTTCACAGATGACTGCAAACTAGGAGCCATAGTCAAGTCCCCAAATGATGTGGACATCCTACAGAAGGGCCTCGCTGAGACAGATGCCTGGTGTCAGAGCCATGGCCTCAAGCTCAACGCCAAAAAGTGCAGAGTCATCCCCTTTGATGAAAACTTGGTACCCATGAACTACCACATAGGCAGCAATCTACTTAACACCGAATGTGTGATAAGAGACCTTGGGACCCAGGTGGAAAGTAGTCTCTCCTTTGATAGTCACATCACCACAGTAGTCAGGAAGTTCTTCTACGTGGCACACCTCATCATAAAAGTGTTCTCATCCAGAAAAAAAGAGGTCATTGTTCCCCTCTACTCGACACTCATTAGACCCATTATAGAGTACAACACCCCTTTTGGAATGTACCTCACAAGACATCTGCAGCAGCTGGAAAGGCCACAGAAGTACCTCACAAAGAGGATTACTGGCCTCAAACAATAGCCCTACACTGACCGCCTCAAAAAACTCCAGCTTTACTCCGTAGCATATTTTCTACTGCGAGGTGATCTCTGCCTAACACATAAACCTATGTCAAACCCATAGCTGTTGGACATGCTACACCTAAAGAAATCTGAATCTCTCCAAGCTACACGCTCTAGGGACCTAAACCTTGTCACCACAATAAACAGGACATGCTAGAGGAATAGATTCCTGTCCCAGAGACTTCCCATACTTTGGAACAGGCTACCCATCTATGTCAAGCAAAGTTCTTCATTAGCACACTTCAAGAAATATCTTGATGAGTGGATGGGAAATAGGAAATACACCCCGGGGATCACTTCTGTGTCTCTACTCGACAGTGGCACAGGAAAATAACTTTCATGGGTGGCGTAAGCCAGGGAACCTTGTTGACTAGGCTTATGTAGATCCTTGGGCCAATAGCCTAGTCCCTACCTATGAACCTATAATAGGCCTTAATGGGGGGGGGGGGTCCACAAATCTTTACAAATTTTAGGAATACTAAATCTTGAAGGAATGAAGGGCTTATCTACTGTAAAAAAATTATAAACTTCAGCATTAATCTGTGCCTGCATTAACAAGTCATGAAGAAGAACATTCATTTTATAGCGATGTGGACTTAATTCAAAGAAACCTTATGACAGGCCTCAAACAGAATTGTAAATATCAAAGTTTTTGTTCTGATGAAGTCAACAGTTTATAACTGACAAAAGCACTAAACTTTTAAAATAAAGGCACCCCTGTTTTCAGTTTTCGTCTCCATTTGGTGGTACCAGTTTGTGCTTGTGTCGTTACTTCTTAGAATTGTAAATATTTTATGAATACAGTCAGTTTTATTCATAACTACGATGCCTCCTCCCTTGACTGGTTTAATAACCCTAAGGTCAGTGTTGCAACATATATCATTCAATAACTGAAGTTGTTCTTGTGTAAGATTAAACCATGACTATATAGGTTTTTCAAACCATATCTAATATCAAGTTCACAAATCTCAAAATTCTGAAGAACAGGATGTAACTTTTTATGGATTTAAACCAAGTCTTGGTCATGGTACAGATGTCTCCATTCTCCAGAGTGAGGAAGGCTTGAAGGGTATGGAGTTTTTGTTTAGGCTCTGAGCACTGAGAAGTAATACTGTAAGGTTGCTTGTAGACTTTTTCACTATGTTGGTAGTTTTGTCTTATGGCATTGGCTGAAAAAGGCACTAAAGGGGTGGATAATGTTTTGGACAATATCTGAAAGCCTAGGGGGTACAGGTGCAGCCCATCCTTGGCAAAGCAATGTGGTCTTCTGACCATGTCCTCCCAAGCTGACAGAGAGTGGATCCCTCTGAGGTGACACCAGAAATTAAGCCAATTATTAAAATCAATCACTTTATGTTCATATTGTGGCATCATCCTTGGTGAAGGTAGAATGCTACTCAGTGCAAGGCTCATTTCACAGTCAAGCACTTGCTTAAAACTCATAGCAAGCACTAATTAACCCTAGCACTAGGCCCCCTTATACTGTCCAGAAGGACAAGGCTCTCTATTCGTCCCCACCAGCCAATCAGAAAAACAGCTTACTCTACCTATTCAGGCATGTCCAAAGGGCAGTTTCTGGTGTACTCTCCAGACCAACTGGTGAATCTGGGCATTTTGAGGCAATGTTACAACTGCCTCATGTACACAGACAACTCTCTCCTCCTACCACCAAACACTAATATATGCGAGAGATGCAATTATACAGCCAAACTGGAGGCAAAGCTCTCTCAACCCAAGACTGGAACTGACAGTCAAGAGGAGAAGGGTAATACTTGCAACAAACCACCAGTATCACATAGACCTAATAAACCAACACCGGCAAATAACACAAATGAATACATGAAAACATACTCGGAGGCTCTAAATAAAACTCTGCAAAAGCAACAGAGACCACCAAAGCAGACATCCAAGCAACCTCCACACCCCATCACCAACCATGAAACACATACTTCACATAATCAGTGTGCCACGCAATCACAGCCCTTAACGCAAAATAACATACCCAACACACTAGTAATAGCTGACTCTATAGTCAGGCACACTGATGTCCCACTAACTAGGCTGGACAAGGAGAAGGTTACAGTTAGCTGCATGTCAGGTGCCAGGATCCGCCACATAACACAAGCACTCAGGTCACTCCAGAACAAGTACAAATACAACTCTGTCATTGTCCATGTTGGTGTGAATGACTTAAGACGTACCTCCCTGGACTACATGAAAAGAGACATGGAAGAGCTCTCTGATCATATAGCCCAGGCCAGTATGACCCTGACCCTGAGTAGCATCCTGCCCTCACCAAGAATGATGCCACAGTATGAAGAAAAAATGATCAATTTCAAAAATTGGCTAAGTTTCTGGTGTCATTCAAAGGAGATCCAGTATCTGTCCACCTGGGATGACATGCTTGACAAGCCACATTGCTTTGCAAGCGATGGCTTCTACCTGTCACCCTTAGGCTTTTTTTTTTTTTTTCAAAACAAGTTTATTGTTTTAACATATAAGAGAAATATCATAACAATTTTATACAAATAATTAAAAATAGGTATTATTATAATATTCAACAAAACAACTAAAGTATTTACAAAGACATCCACTACAATCAGATCAATTAATTAAACTAAAATACTGTGCTATTGAAATTAGAATTTTTTTAACAAATTTTGTAAATTATCCCATACAATAAAATGTGATGTTTTTCTAGTTGTTCTCATTCTAATTGTGCTTATTTCCATATGACACATTATATTCATAACATTTTTAAATTCATTGAACGAAGGAGGTGTATCTGAAATCCAATTTCTAGTTATTATTTTCCTAGCCACTGCTAGGACAGACCATAACAAGGGAAGCTTAATCTTTTAACACATTGAGGTACAGGTGTGTTGAATAATATAAGAGACTTAGAAATAATGAAATTATCTGTAAAAGAGCCTGCAAAATTCATTAATTGACTTCCAGTATTCTTTCAACTTCATACAGTCATAAAACATATGAGCCCAGTCAGCATTAATTTCTACATTACATCTCTTACATAGATTATCTTTATTATTAATTTTATTCATCATCAAAGGTGTATAAAAGATCTATGTAAAAATTTCCATGTATAAAGTCTCCAGACAATGGAAGATGTAGTTCTATAAGCAGATTCCAATATATATTGTTTATCTTGTTGAGTTGGTGGGTCCCCATTAATAGAGGTGAAATAATTCCAGTATGAATCTACATTGTAAAAAGTTTCTTGTCTGATAATTTTATGTATATATGAAAGTTTACCTTTATCAGAAACTTTATGCTGTAAATTTATTATCAAGTAATCAATCAGTTTTGGAATAGATTCTTTAACTGTTATAGACATTAGATCTATTCTATCAATGAGATGTCTAAAGATCTGAACCTCTAACCAGCAAGTTTCTCTTAGATCAAATTCTTGTTTTAAGAAATCTAGATTTTTAACTTTATTATCAGATATCAGCTGATACCAGTACTTTAGATTATTATCTATAGCTAAATGAGCTCCTTCAGAAGTAGATGACATAAGCATACCCTGAGTATAAATTATAGGAATACAATAAAATTCCATTCCCTATACTTAGGGTGCATGAATATAAAGTTACGATAACTAATAATAATATTTAATGGGTAACAGACCATATGTTTAGGTGTAATAGGTGAAGTACAAAATTCCTTTAGCAACCACAACATGGAGTTATTTATAATCATATTTTTATGTGTTAAGGAGATTTTCATGAAGTGCATACTAATTAGCTCCCAATAATCTTTCCATTTTGACATATGACCGATCTATTAATAAAGTAATAACTTTTATAATAGAAGAGATAATATATAAATTAAAGTCTGGAAAAGAAATACCCCTTGAGACCAGCTATTAGTATGTTTCTTTAATGCAATCCTAGGTCTATTAGGTGCCCATAAGAAATTTAACATTAGTGTATTCAGTTTCTTGATAGTTATTTTTGTAGGTGAAAGTATTATTGATTGTATTAAGTATAAAATCTTGGGGAATATTATCATTTTAATAATTGTAAGTCTCTCCTCCATAGTAAAAACATATTATTCCAGGTATTAAAAAGATTTTGTATATTAAGAAAACAGGTATTATAGTTATTATATATAATAGATTTAATATCTTTAGATAGTATTATACCTAAATAAGTTATCTGACCTGAGTTGGGTACATATTTAGTAAAATCACTAATGAGAGTATTTTTCGTGTATATATAGGTAGTATTTTAGTTTTTTCTTCATTGAATATTAAACCAGAAATACTTTTAAAATTCATCATTTTATCAAATAAAGACTGCATAGAAGAATTAGATCCTGCTGATGTAATTAGAACATCATCTGCAAAAGTTGAATTTTTGATGTTGTATTTTCTTCTATTTCAAAACCCTCTATGTCAGTACTGTTTCTAATCAAATTAGCCCAAGGCTCCATTACTAAAGTGAATAATAGTGGAGAAAGTGGACATCCTTGCTTTGTACCTTTAAGAATGGGTATTTTTGTGAAACATATGTTCCTACCTTAATATAAGCCAGCATTCCTTTGTATAAATGCTCAATTAAATTTACAAATGCATCAGAGAAATTTGTGCATTTCAGTAAGGTAAACAGATAGTCCCAACTTACTGAATCAAATGCTGAACCTATATCAAGACTAATAAGTGTTAAATCTTTCTTTTTCCTATTTGCAAAATCAATTAATGTTAAAGTTCTTCTTATATTATCAAAAGTATTTCTATTTACAATGAAGCCCATCTGATCTATGTCTATAATGTCGGGGATAATTGTCTTCAATCTATCAGCAAAAATACTCATAAACATTTTATAATCAACATTAAGTAATGAGATGGGTCGATATGAAGAACATCTAGTTGGATCTTTATTAGGTTTTAAAATTGGTGAAATAAATGTATATTGCCAAGATGGGGGGGGTTATTAACTCAGTTTGGGCCAGAATAAAAACCTTATGTATTAATGAATATGTAGTTTTAGAAAGGATTTTATATATCTCTGGTATAATACCATCATTACCCGGTGCTTTGTTTGATTTAAGCTTATTTATTTGTGTAATAACTTCTGTATATGAAATACTCTTGTCCAATAGTTTAATCTGTTGTTTATTAAGCTTTTTATTCATGTTTGTGGTTATAAACGCCTTTATTTTATCTTTAGGTTCCATGTTAATGTTGTTATGGTTAATCTTGTGAAAGTGATTTCTAAATTCATCCAGTATTTCTGGTATACTAGAAACATTCTTCTTTTCCCTTAGAGAAAAGATTTCTTTGATATGGTTTTGTTTATTCAATCTTTTTGTTTTATTTTTAAGTCTATGTAAGTATTTGGGGCTTATTGAATAAGACAAAAACTTGTATTTCAGTTATTTTAACTTTATGAGTTAAAATTTCTTTGTATTTCTCATTTAGTTTGTTTATTTCTTCAATAACTTTCTTGTCCATAATATTTTCTTTATTATTATGTTTATAAGAGTCTAGTTTACTTTGAATATCTAACAATTCCTTATCCCAAGATTTCCTTTTGTTATTATACCATCTGATACTTTGTCCATATAGATATGATTTTAAGGCATCCCAAACATAGACAATGGAGACTTCAGGAGTATTATTTATGTCTAGAAAATGTTGTACTTCTGAAAGTATATATTCTTTATAGTCTTTTAGCTGAGTTAAGTATGCTGGTATCCTTTTGATCTGAACATTATGAGTATTTTTTATCATGAATTCGAAAACAATTGAGTTATGATCAGATATAGGACATGAAATGATTTTGGAATTAATTAAATCTGTTACCATCTGATTAGAAATAAAGACCCTATCTATTTTTGAATAAGTTTTGTATCTGTTAGAAAAAAAGGTGTATGGTAATGATTTTGACTCTATCTGATTATTAATATCATTCAAATGATAAGAATTAGCAAAATCATTTAAATGTTTTGCATTAGATGTAATTCTTCTTTTCTTTATAGTGGTAGTATCACTTTCATGTAGTATACAATTAAAATCACCAGCTAAAATAATATCCCCTACAGAGAATGATATGATCTTATCAATATGATGTTTCACTGTATTAATACCAATTCCAGGTATCCAATATACATTAATTAAAGTGTAAGTCTTCCCATTAATTTGTATTGTAACCATACAAAACATTCCTTTGTCATCCTGATAAGACTTAATGGTTTTAGGAATGGGCATACTTTTATTCCATAAAATAGCCACTCCTCTTTTTTCTGAGTGTGCTCTGAACTAACCAATACTGTATACTTATTAGTGGCTAGTTTATCAATATCTTTTTTCAAGAGATGGGTTTCTTGCAGGAGGACTAGATTGGCCTTGTGTAGATTAATGTATCTTATTAGGCTTGCCCTTTTACACGGATTATTCAATCCATTAATGTTTAAAGAAATTCCTTTTAAAGATGTCATTTGGCATTTTTAAAACTCAAGAATCTTATGATCGAAATAACAAATAACAAGATAAATAATGTTACATCTCCTCTTTTAGGTGTACCTTTAAACATAGCTGTATTTATTAAATCTCTTACGGGATTTTGTATAGGATTCAATTTTGTTTGTAGTGACAATGAGTGTACAAAATATATTGTGGATGTCAAAACTATATACATATAACAATGAACAAGTGAAAATAATGTAAGGATTAAACCTTGCATCCGCCTGGAGTTGAAAACTCCAACTTAGAGCAGTATTTACTACTCAAGTTAACCCCTACCCTAAGCAGCAGTACCTCAGCTACCACCTTATCAATTTAATACTAGTTATATTTAACTGAGGTTAACAGTTTTCAATTCAATTATCTATCAAGACAAAACTACACATTTGGTAAAACAGCATCATATAAACTAAAATAAACTTTTTTTTTTTTTTTTTTTTAAAAACTGTTCATACTATTATATAGATCTATGTAATATATAACACTTGTATTCTAATAGCATTCAAATAATCTTAATGTTAGAAATCAAGAGGAGAGAAAATTATGTTCTAACATTCATTTAAATCAAAAACTTTGGCTAATATGATTCAGACATTACATGCATTAAGATGCATCTATTTTCTGTCATGTGAATTCTATCAACAGCTTCCAAAAATCTTGAATTGTTTGTATATGAGCATTTACTTAAACTCATTATTGTCAATAGAGTAAAATATTGTATTCATAAAATTATTATAAATCATATTGCATAGTTATGCAGATTCTCAGAAACACCTGCTTATTACCTAAAAAAAAAAAAGCCATCACACACATAAACACAGACACACACACATACATATACACACACACATATATACACACACACATACCCACACACACACACACACACACACACACACACACACACACACATACATATACACATACACATATATGCATACATACACACACACACACACACACACACACACACACACACACACACACACATATATACACATATATCTGATCTAACCAGCCGTGCCCCTGCAGAGCACCATCCCACTTGCCGTCCCCAGAACAAATCTGTCCGCTTCACACAAAATAATGCACAGCAAACACACACTAGCAACCAGATTTTACAATCATGCTAACCTACTGCTTTAAAATATATCACATGACATTTCTTCCAGAATAGAGTTATAAGATTATTTATGCTTGTCAATCAGATGAATTAAATGAGTTATAGTAAAGTATATGTTTGGGACACAAGTTTTTAACACAGATTACTATGCTACTGTTAAGTAGATTTTCAAAAACATTTAAATAAATGTTTCATTTTCTATGCCTTCTAAAATAAGATATTTACTTGCTACAAGAAACTACATCATCTAAACTCATCATAACTGACACATTTTATGAATAGAGTATTTTTCCTGAATCTGTGGTGTGTCAGTGTGATAACCTTGTCAATGTTTATACTAACTGCTTTCAGTTTCTCTGTGAAAATTCTGTGAGTGAAGCTTCTGAGGAAACTCATGGACACTGTGCATGAGACAGCCCACATCCCAGATTGTCTCCCTTAACATTTTGGCGGGAAACTTATTAAAACTTGTGGCAAACATTCATTTTGTCAATAGAGTAAAACATTGTATTCATAGAAATCATTACAAATCATATTGGATAGCCATGCAGACTCTCAGAAAAAAAGCCATCACACTCACACACACACACACACACACACATATATATATATATATATATATATATATATCTGATCTCACTGAGTTGTGTCCCTGCAGAGCACCATCCCACTTGCTGTCCCCAGAATAAATCTGTCTGCTTTATACAAAACAATGCACAGCAAACACATATTGGTAACCAGATTTTACAATCATGCTAACCTACTGCTTTAAAATATATCACATGACATTTCTTCCAGAATAGAGTTATAAGATTATTTATGTTTGTCAATCAGATGAATTAAATGAGTTATAGTAAAGTATATGTTTGGAACACAAATTTTTAACACAGATTATTATGCTGCTGTTAAGTAGATTTTCAAAAACATTTAAATAAATGTTTCATTTTTATGCCTTCTAAAATAAGACATTTACTTACTACAAGAAACTACATCATTTAAACTCATTATAACTGACATATTTTATGAACAGAGTATTTTTCCTGAATCTGTGGTGTGTCAGTGTGATAACCTTGTCAATGTTTATACTAACTGCTTTCAGTTTCTCTGTGAGAATTCTGTGATTTGAAGATTCTGAGGTAACTCAAGGACATTGTGCATAAGACAGCCCACATCCCAGATTGTCTCTCTTAACATTTTGGCGGAAACTTATTAAAAACTAGTGACAAACATTCATTTAGCAGTGTAAATGCATCTAAACATGACAGAACCTCCACAATGTATTCCACAGATCATCACAGCCTCTATGCAAGTGAAATTAAACTCAAAATTACCAACAAGCAATAAAACTCAGCATTCTTCTCCCAACTCAATTTTCATACAAATCCTATTATTCACTGTGCCCACACAGTCAAAAGCATTTCTATATATTAATAAAGAAAAGAAAAGAGAGTAGAAAATAAAAGGGAGTGAGGCAGAAATAAAAAAAATGTAAGAGAAAGCTGTAAGAAGTATATACAATGGAATGTTACTTACTGTTTATATTAATAGAGTTAAAAATAAAACATATTATTTACTCTTATTTAGTTCTGATTATTATTAGTTAAAGCATGACAGATTATTTACAAACAAGCATAAGCAGTATAATCAAGGAAGTATAATTAGAAATAGCATTTGAAGAACTTATAAACTTTTACAAGAAATAAATATGTTATTATTCTATTAATGATATTTTCATTACTGTTCTCTCCTGCCCTCCCCACCCTTTACCCACTACATAATCTAAATAGAATGTCATTGTTTAAACAAAGAAAATAATAAAAGAAGAAGGAAAAAAAAAGATAAAGATAAAAAATGTATCAAATTACTAACCTTACTTTTTCAGAAAGAAAAACAAATCGAGTCACAGCCTGCCATTAAATCCTCAGGCATTTTGACTGGTTATGAAACAAAACATTTCTTTGCACATAGAGAATAACTTTGATTAAATCTTTTCCAAAATATTTGTGGCTTTCTGGAAATGCAGGAACTATATTCAAAAAGATTAATAATGAACTAAAATGATGAGAGAGAAAAAAACATATAACAAATCATTTGTTTTTTAGTCTCTTCTTCTTCTCTGAAGTCTTCCAGGAAGCTTCAGTTGCCAATCGCTTTAATGAAGAACTACCCCATTCCGTTTCTTCTATTTTATCCAAAATCCTTTTTTCTTTGACAAACAGTAAAGCAGAGTCTAAATCATCGAAGACCTTAGGACCATCAGGAAGGAAGATTTTAAGCTTGGCAGGAAACAGAAGGTATGTTTTAAACTGTGCTTTTTTAAGCTCCCTTATTAGTGGCAGAAAAACTTTTCTTTTAGCAATTACCATGGAAGAATAGTCATTGTCAAAACGCACAGTTGTCTCATTAAACTTAACAGGAGCTTTAGCCCAAGCAGATTTAAGAACCATCTCTTTATCAAAAGATGATAGAAATCTAACTATAACTGATCTAGGATAGTTTTTGTTAGAGTTGGTATTAGCTATAGATCTATGTGCTCTTTCGATACCAAAAGAGAATGCTTCTGGTAAATCTAAAGTTTTAGGGAGCCATGTTGTTAAAAAAGAAGTAATATTGTTACCTTCAATATTTTCTGGCAGTCCAAAAATCCTAATGTTATTGCGCCTAGATCTATTTTCCAGGTCATTAAGCTTTGTTTGTAAATGTGTATTTTGTTTCAGCAGAAACTCAATGTTGATTTCCTCTTCTTGTATTTTATTTTCCATGTCATTCACAGCTTCTTCTATGCCTGTCATCTGGATCTTCTGTTGTTGCAGGTCCATATGTAACAAGTCTATTTGTTTTGTAGTTTTTTCTATGAAAGTGTCTATTTTAGTATCCATTTTATCCATCTTAGCAGTAAGTTGCTGGACTATAATTATCAGAGACTGAAGTTCTTTCTTGATGCTGGAGTCTTGAGAATTTGTCTTACTGGAACTCATTTCAGACTGATAAACTGACAGGAAAATTTCCAAAGTAATTTCTGACAGGAATATTATTAAGATTTCCTTTCTTTTTTAGATATAGTTCAAGAACTATATAAAACAAACATATTTAGAAAGAAAATTACTTCAAGAATTCATTTTTTAAGTAATTAATTCCTGTCAATGTAATGAAATTGGTGGAGCTGAAGAAATCTGCTGCTATCCTGTGTTCATCCTTGGCCACGCCCCCCCACCCTTAGGCTTTTGAATACTGGCCAAGGCTCTTGCCAACCCATAGTGCCTTTTATAGGCAAGGCTCAAAAGACAAGCCCACTACCATAAATAGTGCAAGTAACCAAAAACTGAGGGTAATGCTACTCAACGCCAGAAGTCTAAACCTCAAAATGCACGCAGTCGAGGTACTCCTCAGTATGGAGAACATCGACATCTGTGCAGTAACAGAAACCTGGTTTAAGGCTCCTGAGAGCACACTACTAGGCTATAACTCATATCATACCTTTCGGCCACAGAACCAGGACCGAAACACAAAAGGCGGGGGTGTATCCATATTCATCAAGGATACCCACACCTCCAGGTTAGTGGTGCAGCACAATGCATCAGAGATCATCCATGTGCAACTAACAAAGGGCAAAACTGCAATCCAAATTGTAGCTTACTACAGATCACCCACCATGGCCCAGGACCCCCATTCCGCATTTCTGGAGACACTGGGAAATATGAAGGTCCTACCAAACACCCTAATACTGGGTGATTTCAATTACCCTAACATAAACTGGGAGAACTACTCAAGTACTAACTCCGTTGCCCAACGTTCCTAAAATTTATAAACTCGAACGCCCTGGATCAACTGGTCAACACCCCCACCAGAGGGAACAACATATTGGACCAGGTCATCACCAACATGGGCAACCGGTGTTCCACACCGGAGGTCAACCCCTCACTGGTTTTATCATACCATAGACTAATCACTCTGGATATCCACATTCCGCCCCCACCCCCAATCAAGGAAACACCATGAAAAACTTTTCAAAAGCAAACTTCACGTTACTTAAGAACGAGATGGAAAGGTTCACAGCCCCCATGCTAAAGGACAATGCTGTCCAAGCTGCTGAAACCTTTACAAAGGCACTCTATGAGCATCTGCAGGAATGTATGGATCGTGCTATCCCAAGTAAAACCAAGACTCACTCCTCCAAGAAAAGGAAACCAGTCTGGTGGACCCCTGCCATAAACAAGCTATACAACAGAAGGAGGAAACTAGTACAGAAAAGAGTAAAATCCCAAGAAGGAAAGACATCCCTGATCAGTATCAGCAAGAAACTACGATCCCTCATTAAATCATCCAAGGCTAGTTTCGAAAGAAAAATTTCCAATGACTCCAAAGATAACCACAAAACGTTCTTTAGCTATGTCAAGAACCTAAGTAGAAACTCTCAGATATGCTCTGAATTAGTGCAGAATGGCACAAAATACACTGAACCAACTGATATTGCCAACATTCTGGCAGACAGGTTTAGTGCAAACTTCACCCCCCTCTCACCCCCTAAAGGGCCCATAACCATACCAGAAGAATGTAGGGCCCCATCAATCACCAACACACAGGTTAAAACAGCCCTATCCAAAGCCAAAAACACAGCTTCAATGGGACCAGATGGTGTCCCAGGCTGTGTCTTACAAGAGCTCCATAATGAACTTACCCCTCACCTAAACACACTGTTCAAACTCAGCCTCTCTACAGGCTACATACCCACAGAATGGCGCACAGCAACAGTTATCCCGCTCCACAAAGGTGGGGCCACAACGGACCATGGGAACTATCACCCTATAAGCCTGAGTAGCCTGGTCTGCAAGGCTATGGAACTCATCATCATGGAACTCATTAACAGAGACATTGGGAACCTCCAAACCTTGGACCCTACCTGGTTTGGCTTTGTTAAGGGCAGATCATGCCTCCTAAACCTGGTGGACTTCTTTGAGATGGTTACCAAGGCATTAGAGGATGGAAAGGAGGTCCACACAGCCTACTTAGACCTGGCAAAGGCTTTCGACACCATTCCCCATTCTAGTACTATAGACAAGCTCACCAGTTTGAACATAAACCCCTACGTCATGAGATGGGTTGTCAACTGGCTCATGGATAGAACCCACATGGTGAGAGTTGCAGGCTCTATGTCCGACTCTAAACCGGTTACAACTGGCCTCCCCCAGGGCTCAGTCCTAGGACCCCTCCTGTTCGGTATATAATCCTCAGAGGTACAGGAAAGCATAGCAGGACTACGGCTGACCAAGTTCGCAGATGACTGCAGACTAGGGGCCATAACTGATTCTCCGGCTGCTACAGACACCCTCCAGAAGGGTCTCACTGAGACGGATACCTAGTGTCAAAATCATGGCCTCAAGCTAAATGCCAAAAAGTGCATAGTCATCCCCTTTGGAAAAAACAAAGTACCCATGAACTACCACATAGGTGGTAGTCCCCTAAATACAGAAAATGTAATAAGGGATCTGGGGACCCAAGTAGATAGTAATCTCTCTTTGATAATCATATTGCCAAGGTGATTGGAACATCCTTCTATGTGGCCCACCTATTCACAAAAGGGTTCGCATCTAGAACAGAAGAGGTTATTGTGCCTCTCTACTCATCACTCATTAGACCCATCATAGAATACAATGCCCCATTTGGGATGTACCTTACAAGACACCTGCAACAGCTGGAAAGACCACAAAAGTACCTCACCAAGAGGATTACTGGCCTCAAACAGATGTCCTATGCAGCCCGACTCAAGAAACTCCAGCTGTACTCAGTTGCATACTGCTTACTCAGTGGTGATCTCTGCCAGACATACAAGGCCATGTCCAACCCAGAATTGATGGACATGCTCTACCTAAAAAAACCAAATCCCGGAGAGACACATGTTATAGAGATATACACCTCACCACAATGATAAATAGGACATGCTGGAGGGATAGATTCCTATCCCAGAGACTCCCCATGCTTTGGAACAGGATTCCAATATACATCAGGCAAAGCCCTTCACTAACACTCTTCAAGAGAAACTTTGATGGGTGGATGGGAAACAGAAAATTTACCCCGGGGATCACTGCAGTAGCTCTGCTGGACAGTGGCGTAGGGAACAAATGGCTCTGCTGGACAGAGGCACAGGGAACTAATGTAAGGGGGTGGCGAAAGCCAACACATTCTGGCTAGGCTTATAAATGCCCTTGGGCAGATAGCCTAGTACTTACCTATGAACCTTTGAACCTATACTTATCTATGATATATTCCAAAAGATCCATTATGTCTCTTTTTGTATAGTCCAATGAGATATGTCTAAGGTCATTTACATGCACATGGACTATGACAGAATCATAACGGTACATGGGTGCAGTAAGTTGAGCATGTGCATGACATTGTGTATCCTGGCTCCAGATAGGCAAATAACAGTATTCTTCTCCTTATCTAACCCAGTGAGTGAGGCATTTGTGTGTCACATAATGCAGTCCCCAAATACAAGAGTATTCATTAAAGTATATGCTTGTCTTAAGGGCTTTGTTCTTGAGAAACCATTGGGTATAGGCTTATGTGAGACATTTGGTGTTGGTTTTGGTATGTGCTTTAATGATTTCTGAGAAACAGTGTTGCCATTAGGTGGCTTTAGAGGTCTTTGAGATTTAGGAAGGCTTCTTTTAAGCACCTCAGTATAAGATAAAATGTGTGTGAGGGATGTACTGTGGGTATTCCTGACAACCTCATTTATATGCAAGATTTTTGCCTCTAAGGAAGCTATGTATTTTACGGGTCCCCTACTATTTACCGAAATGCCGATTCGCCGACACATAAATCACCGACACCAAACGACCGACAACAAAAAGTACCGACAACGCAAAACACCGAACACCATAACACCGACACACTACACGTAAACAACACAGTACACTACAGGACATATCCACTAGCCCTAACCCAAACCCTAACCCTAAGGTCCGACACTACCGCACACTCTCCCTACCTGCACCCTAACCCTAACTCACTTACCCACCCCTAACCCCAAGCTCCGACACTACCGCACACTCTCCCTACCTGCACCCTAACCCTAACTCACTTACCCACCCCTAACCCCAAGCTCCGACACTACCGCACACTCTCCCTACCTGCACCCTAACCCTAACTCACTTACCCACCCCTAACACCAAGCTCCGACACTACCGCACACTCACCTATCACACACCCTAACCCTACATCCCTCACTATTGCACACTTACCTGTCCGCTCCCTACTCCTAAATCCCTCACTATCGCATACTTACCAGGTCGCGCTTTCACATTCCCCTTGTCGGTCTTCCGGCTGTCGGGATTCCAGCGTGTCGGTCAACTGCGTTGTCGGTCCTTTCGCGTTCCTCTTCCGCATGTCGGCGAATCGGCGTTTCGGTAAATAGTAGGGGACCCGTATTTTACATCTCTAGCATACTGTATTATTTTCTTTAATGATTAATTGGTTATCTGAGGACATCAGACAATTGCTTTATTGTCTTAAGATGCCCAAATCTACAAAGCTGGTCACAAAGACATTTGGAAATTGCATATCCATATTGTCTGGTCTTGTAATAGGGTGGTCTGTTTAGGATTAAAGATTTGGCTTTAACAGGGGTCTCCTAGGATAGTTTCTGGGGTTAAAAGAAAGATGCTATATAGTGCTAAGCTATGGTAGTGCTATTTGAAACGTAAACTAGATTCTGGGGTTGAAGGCAAGATATTATATAATGCTAGGGTATGATAGTGCTAGTTGATGTCCAAGCTAACTGCTCAAAGCATATTTCATCACAATGTCACACTGTTTAACAAGTTTTCGACTGAATCCTAAGTTTATAAGGAAATTTTACTGTCTAAGTGTTTGCACTAGACAGGGCACTTATAATTGTCATTGCCCACTGACTTATAGCAGAGAAAAGAAGCTTGTAAACTGACTCTGTGCCCTCTAGCCAATAAACAAGCACACTTTGAACTTCTTGGAGTGCTTCCCAACTCATAGAGACCTGTAAACACCTTGTACCACAAGATGGATGATCCTGGGATTTCATAATGTAAAAGCACAGCAAAAGCAGCTCTGAAGTGCTGAATAAACAACACACAAATAAGTCCCTGGCTAATCTGCTCTCCTGCAAGAAGATCTGGAAGCATGCATAACTAGAAAAGGCAACAAACAGGGAAATTACTATTTTTGCCATAAAATTAAATAAATGCTTTAAAACATGCTAGAAACAGTAGTGATCACTGAATAAAGCAAGTACAAGTGCAGTAAATCAATAAAATATTCTTAGCTTGGATAAACAGGATGATGCCCTGGATTTCATCCACATGCAAGTCACCACAGATAAAGTTTTTATTGTATCCAAGTTAACTACATGTCCCAAGAATCTCATAACTTGTACCAAGACCTACTACCTCACTATAGACTGGGAAACATACACTGCCTCAATCTCACTGGCACAATGTTTCCTGGACTTCATTAACCTAGACCAGACAGTATGCGCTCCTAAGAGAGGTTCAAACATACTGAACCTAGTATTCACCAACACTGGAGAGTGCTGCACTCTCTTGGGTTACACCCTCACTGGTGACGTATGATCACAAAACTTTCTCCTTTGATATAAAAATCAACTCAGAAAGCCCAATGAAGCCTGTAACAGTTAGGAACTATTCTAAAGCAAATTGCAGCCTAATGAGTGACAGTTTGTTGAAATTCAATACCCCCTGAACCCTGATAGCACTGCAACCAATACAGAATTGTTCACGTAAACCCAGTACAAACATATGAATGGCTGCACAGAATCTGCTGAACCTACCTTACGTAAGCCCATAACAAACACCAAAAAAAAACAGCCTGGTAGAATTCCAACCTTAACAGCACATACAAAAAAAAAAGGAAAAAAGTCATGGCCTAAATCAGAAAAAGCTACTCTAATAAAGACAAGAGCTCACTGATTAAACTGAACAAGAAACTAAGAGGATTAATTAAGTCCAACAAGCCCAAGGTCAGAATAGCCTCTCAGGCTAAGTACAACCACAAGGCTTTCTTCAACTATGTCCGAAACCTTAAAGATAACACACAGTGGTGTGCTGAATTGGTGGTAAATAGTACAAACTTCATTAAGCAGAGACATACAGAACCTGCTGTCTGACAAATTCAGCTTAGACTTCACCCACACTATCTCCCTGCTACCCCCTGTGAAATCCCTTCCAGCATATCTCCCCAACTATCAGCGGGGAAGCAGGTCTGGCTGTACTTGACAAGGCCAAAACAAACATCAACCATATTGTGGATTGCTTCCTAAACAGCTTAAAACATTTTCAGAACAATTTGAGGCACCTTTCAACTACAGCCTCAAAACAGGTTATGTACCATGTGAATGGAGGAGTGCAATGGTCATTCCTCTTCACAAGTGTGCTCCATCAACCAATCCAGGAAACTACAGACCAATAATTCTGACAAGTCTGATATACAAAGGTGTGGTACAAATTATTATGGAAATGATAAGCAAGCAGATTGGCAACCCTCAGACACTGGAACCTTTCCAATTTGGCTTTGTCAAGGTAAGGTCTTGCATACTTAAACTTCTCTGACAGGGTTACCAATGCAATGGATGAGGGGAAGATGGTGCACACCACCTACCTTGACCTGTATTGCATATTTAACCTGTTAAACTTCTTTGGGAGGATTAACAAGGCAAAGGATGAGGGGAAGACTGTGCATACCACCTATCTTGACTTGGCTAAGGCATTTAATATGATCCTCTACTCTGGTATTGCTAATAGACTCACTGAACTAGGCATAAATCTCTACATAACTCACTGGATTGCCAGCTGGCTTATAGAGGGCTGAAGAAGTCAGGATTCTTGAGACCACCTCCACTAAGAGACTAGTCATTAGTGGAGTACCTCAGGTATCTCTGCTAGGCCCACTACATCTTGGAAGTCAATGCTAACGTCAAGGGCCATTGGCTCATCAAGTATGCAGACAACTGTAAATTGGGAGCTCTCCTAGATTCTTCCCAGGACACCAGCATCCCTGCAAGAGGGGCTAACTCAGACAAATGACTGGTGCCAAAGCCATGGTTTAAAACTCAAGCGTCAATAAGTGCATTATAGTGCCCTTTGGAAAAATGTCTACAAGATCCAATTACTCCATTGATAACACACCCGGTATTTAGATGATCCAGCAGGTGGGTACACCTTGCGTTACCCCTAAACATATCCCCATATTCCTGTAATAATTTCAGATCTACTAAAACTAGATATGGGATAGCTACTCTATCCAGTGAGGTATCATACTAGGCCTCACCCAGAGAATCCACCTCCAGATCCCTCTTTGAGTACTCCTGCAACTCCCTGCAGATACTATGTACCAGGACCTGTTTGGCATGATAGGCCTTTATAGTGAAAATGTGGTACAGTCTGTGCTTCTTCACCCTGCCTGGCAACTCTATCATGTAGCTGGCATCACTTGACTTTTTTACAGTGGTGAAAGGGCCTTCCTATGCTGCCTGCTGCTTGTTGGGTCTAGCAGGAATAAGCACAATTACCTGCTGCATTGCAGAATACTCTGTGTCTCTAGCTGTCCTGTCAAACCAACTTTTTGCTGTTGTGTCAGTGCCAGGTACTCCTGGGCCATGCTTTGGAACTCCAGGAGCTCCATAAGCTTAGTCCTGAAATTTAGGACATACCCACAGCAAACTTCTTGTCAGAATCACCCCTCCTACTAACCATTAATTAAATCCAGGGCCCCATTACCCTGTGACAATACAGTAGCTCAATGGGTAAAAAAATGTGGACTCCTGGGGCACCTCCCAATATGTGAAGACATGATGGGGATACATATTTGTTCCACACCTGACTGAACTGGTATGCAAATGCTCTTAGTGCTCTCTTCAGTTCAGAGTTTAACTTCTCCACAGGACCATTTTTCTGAGGGTCATAGAGGGTGGTCTTTATATGTTTTACCCCATAATACTTCCACAAACATTCCAGCAGGTCTGACAAATTTGGCCATTCTATCCATCAGTTTTTCCCTACAACAATCCATCCCGATGAAAATGTTGAGCAAAGCATTTGTCACCTTCTCTGATTCACTGGGAGGCAAAGCCACACCTCTGAATTTTTATTGGCATAATGCACTATAACCTGGATATATTTTTTACCTGCAGAACTTGGGGTAATCAGAGCTTCCTCAATATCCATACCTATCCAGTGAAATGTTTTTTTCTGACTGTCAGGAAAAAAAACTCAAGACAGCCTTGGCTTTGTCTCCAGCTTTGTTAACCATTTTGCACTAATTGCAGGTCATGCAGTACCCTGTTACATTCTGTGCAGTCCTTGGCCAATTAAAATTCCATATAATCCATCTTTTACTATACATTAGAAATATATGACCTACAAAGGAGATATCATAGCCTTTGACTAGATGTACCTGTGAGTAGGCACTGGGTACCAACTGCTGAATTACATCTCCCTCTAGTCCTTCTTCAGGTGGCTCTTTACCTGCACAACAATCCTTTGCCCCAGTACATGGCCTCTCTCTGCTCTTGAGTACCAGAAGCCACCTTGGCTAGCTCCCTCATGGACCATAAGGTAGGATCTAGGAGCTGAGCCTGCCTCAACTCCTTTCCAATCATCCCCTGCTCCCTTTCCAAAGAAAGACTGGTATCATTTGCTATGTCTCCATTTCTAGCTGCCCACTACCAGTTAGCTCTCCTCTAGAAGTATCACCTTCCAAAGGAAGCCTAGTACCTTCCAGCTGCTGTGACCCATTCTCAGGTTCACTGCTACTGACTAACTCCCTCTTTATACTAGCCAACCAGCCCTAGATGGTGGTGTGGGCCCCATTTGGGTTTCCCCACTCTACTGTTTTCCCATATGACTGCCTCCATGCTGGGCTGTTTGTAACAGCATGCACACAGGGCACAAGGTACTGCATTGTTAGAGTCATCCCCTATTAGGACGCCATCAGAGCTGTCCTTAAACACAGCATCTGCTGGCTCCACTGCCCTTTTCCAGTCCAGATTAACAAAGGCCAAACATATGTAAAAAGGTTTCCTACTCAAAGTCCTAAGTGCAGCAGACTGCCCAGGCAAGTACTGTTCCTGAACTCTGGAAAAATCCATGACCAATCAGGATTAAAAATGCCCAAAGAGTTTTAATAGATTAAGCATTTTCATCTTGCTTGTAACATAAGACTTCATCAGAATCTAATAGAAACTAAACATCTTTCATTTAAGTGTCCCTCTCAAACCATGTCAGATGTTCATTTTAAACCAAGGTTGGTTGTGGTATTTGGTTCCTGGTTTTCTTGTGACGAGCATTATTCCTGTTCAACCACTGACTGTCTGAGTTTTTTTTCTTTTAGCAATGGCCTCTTCCCCCTGTCAAAATACAGTACAGACTTTTGTGATGGTTAGATGCAGCTGTTTTCTCTATACAACCTGACAATGCCATACTGCTAGTAATGCTAAGCTTCCCGAGACACTTGCTTCTCCCATGCTTTAGTGGACAGCTAAATATTATTTGCTCCAGTAGTTTACATCTGAAACACACATCCTTGCATTCCAGATAATTTTCTGAAAAATCAACTTCAAAAGCATAAGATAAACAAATGTGAATACTTAGTGAACAATAAAAGCTATTAAAACTGTACAAAGTACAATAGCCCTTCCTGACCCTAATCATTTAAACAGCAGCACTTTGATCCCTTAGATGTGATTCCCAGCAATACTCTACCTAAACCTATCCTCATCTCTTCCACTATTAATATTCATCCTACCCCCTCTTCCACTGCTGCTTTACTCCCTCCCTCTTACTCTCTTGACCCCAATAAACTTTTATTCCCTTCCCTCGACCTATTCCCTTCCACTACTCACTCCTTCTCCACCTCTACCAAATTGGTGTAAACAAAAAAAAATACTGCAGGGGCTTTCCTCTTTAGCCTCTCAGCAATCTACTTCTTTTTGTAAATTGTTTACTATTTTTATATGTACTGTTAAGTGTCATTAATGTAAGACGCCAACACCTTGTACTATATTTCTGACATGTCTAGAATGTATGTGTTGCAATATAAAGCCTCTGTAAATATCTAAAATGCATGTATTGCAAATATAAAACTCTGCACGTTGTTCTTTATGGGGAGATTTTCTCCTCGGGTCTCCACTGAAAATGGGCCTCCAGCCCAGTGGACTAACCCAGTAAAACAAACGACACATAAATAAATAAATAAATCAGTAAGAAGTGTTCTTTGCTGTGATAATAGTCAGTGCATGCATAGTCTTTCCAAAAATATGATAATATATTATTAACTCACACTGACCCAGAATTATATTTTTTTGCTCTTTTATAAACAAATTGTCCAAAGCTAGTTAGGAAAATAAAACTGCCAAAGATTCCAAAGACAACCACAAGGCATTCTATAATTATGTCATGAATCTAAATGGCAATGCTCAGATATGCTCTGAGCTACAACAGAATGGCATTGAATATACTGATCCCAAGGATATTGCCAATATCCTGGCAAATCGATTTAGTGCCAACTTTACCCCCCTCTCACCCCCTAAAGGGCCCATCTCAATACCAAAAAATTGCCAAATTCTGGTAATCATGACCACACAGGTAGAAACCACCTTCTCCAAAGCTATGAATACAGCATCCGTGGGACCAGATGACATCCAGGGCTGTGTACTACATGAACTACAAAATAAACTGGCACCTCACTTAAGTGTCCTGTTTAATCATAGCCTCGCCTCAGGTTTCATACCCACTGAGTGGCGCACAGCTACAGTTATCCCACTCCACAAGGGGTATCCACCTTGGATCCGGGAACAACCGTCCCATCAGTCTGATGAGCCTGATCTGCAAGGGCATGGAACACATTATCATGGAACTTATAAAAAAAGACACTGTCAACCTTCAAACACTGGACCCCACCCAGTTTGGGTTTGTGAAGGGCCGATCTTGTCTCCTGAACCTGACTGACTTCTTCAAATCAGTCTCCAGAGCTGTGGACGAGGGTAAGCGGTCCACACAGCCTATCTGGACCTCGCTAAGGCCTTCGACACCAACCCCCACTCTGGAATCATAAATAAACTTACTAAGCTGGGCATAAATCCCTACATCACTCGATGGGTTGCCAACTGGCTTACTGTCCGAACCCAGACTGTAAAAGTAGCCGACTCCAAATCCAGCTCCAGACAAGTGACAATTGGAGTACCTCAGGGTTCAGTCCTAGGACTGCTCTTGTTTGGCATCTGCTTCTCTGAAGTAAAGGCCAACACTAAGGGACTCTGGCTAACAAAGTTTGCAGATGACTGCAAACTGGGAGCCATTATTGAATCCCCAAATTATGTGGATATTCTATAAAAAGGCCTTACAGAAACAGATGCTTGGTGCCAGAGCCATGGGCTCAAGCTTAATGCCAAGAAATGTATAGTTATCCCCTTTGGTGAAAAAACATGTACCCATGAATTACCACATAGGTGGCAGTACACTAAACACCGAAAGAGTGATGAGAGACTTAGGAACACAGGTGGACAGTGGTCTCACCTTCGATAACCACATTGCCACAACAGTCAGGAAATCCTTCTATGTGGCACACCTCATCACTAAGGGCTTTTCATCCAGAAAAAAGGAGGTTATTGTCCCACTGTACTCATCCCTAATTAGAAACATTATAGAGTACAATGCCCCGTTTGGTATGTACCTCACAAGACATCTGCAACAGCTGAAAAGGCAGCAGAAATACCTCACTAAAAGAATCACAGGTCTAAAGCAAATGCCCTATGCTGACCATCTAAAAAACTCCAGCTATACTCTGTGGCATATCGTCTACTCAGAGGTGATCTCTGCTTAACATACAAGGCCATGTCAAACCCTGAGCTGTTGGACATGTTCCACTTAAAGAAATCCCAATCCCTCAGAGCCACACGCTCCAGGGATCTAAACCTTATCATCACAATGAACAAAACATGTTGGAGGGATAGGTACCTGACCCAGAGACTCCCCATACTCTGGAACAGAATGCCTATACATGTCAAGCAGAGCGCCTTCTTGGCCCTCTTCAAAAGGAACCTTGACGATTGGATGGGAGATATGAAATTCACCCCGGGGATCACGTCAGTCGCCCTGCTAGACAGGGGTCCAGGGAACTAAATATTGTGGGAAGAAATATCCAGGGAATTGTTATGGCTAAGCCTGTATAGGCCCTAGGGCTGATAGCCTAGTACCAACTTATGAACCTATGAACCTATGTCTTGGAAAATGTACAACACAGACATGCATTATTAGAACACTTTGGTTAACCAGACATAAGCTTTCACATGACAGCAAAGAATATAAAAATATATGCTTAATTGTATAATTGGCAATCTAAATAACACTGACTATATCTCAAGAGGTGCAACTTAAAAGTGCAAATATTAAAAAGAGGTTATGTCCTTACCATAATGTTCCATCTGAGTTATCGATCTTCATTCATTCTTAACTGATGGGTTTGGTTCTGACCTCGCGGAACTGACTCAGCCGTTATATATAGCTTGCACCAGCCAAAAAATTCTTGTGCTAAGGCTTTACCCACAATACCCCTTCCCATTACCTCAGATCGAGTTTGCAATGCAGTTAAGAAAATGCCAAAGCCCTGTCTAAGGTATAACCGTATAATGTCCCAGGACTAGGTCCAAACCTCCTGGAGTCTTTTGGAGGGGATAGGAGGGTGGGATGTCAAGAATGAATGAAGATCGATAACACAGATGGAACGTTATGGTAAGGATATAACTTCTTTATCTGATGTTGTCAATCTTCATTCATTCTTGACTGATGGGACAGAGTCCCTAGCTACTTTAGAACCTGGGCAGCCCTAAGTAAGGATATTCCTGAGCACCATACAGCCAAAACATGCTCTTCCTCTGGAGATCATGTCTAATTTGTAATGGGTGATAAAGGTATGTGAAGTAGCCCAAGTTGCAGCTGCACATATGTCTTCTATAGAAACCTTGGAATGAAAGACTGCTGAAGTGGAAACAGATCTGGTAGAATGCGCCGTAACTGCAGTAGACAGTTTGAGTTTATTTTGATTGTAGATAAAGGTAACACAGTCTCTAAGCCATTTTGACAAGGTGACCTTTGATACAGGTTTGTCCAACCTGGGTCATGAAAAGGATAGAAATAGTTGGTCTGATTTTCTAGAAGATTTCATTCTGTCCAAATAAAAATGTAATTGTCTGTGGACATCCAACAAGTGTAAACAATATTCATCTTTGTTTGCAAAATTTGGGAAGAAGACTGGCAAGTCTATGGACTGGTTGATATTGGATTCTGATACCACTTTGGGAAGGAGGGTGGGACTGGTTCTTAGTGATACTCTTTCTTTGTGAAAAATGATATAGGGATGTTTCACACATAAAGCTTGTAACACTAAAATTCTCCTAGCAGACATGATAGCTACTAGGATGAGGGTCTTCCAAGATATAAACTTGAGGTCACAAGTAGCTGCTGGTTCAAAGGGCTGTTGAACTAGAAATTGTAAAACTAAGGTCAAATCCCATGGGGCTATAGGATGTTTAAATGGGGGCTTTAAATGCAAAGCGCCTTTAAGAAAAAGTTTTCATAAACGATGAGACATCAAGGAATGGTCATCAAAACCATTATGAAAATTTGAAATGGCAGCCAAATAAACCTTAATTGTGGACGTAGAGGCCCCCATTTCAAACAAGTTAGCTAAATATTCCAGGACCTTATCAAGTGATGCTGAGAAGGGGTCTATGTAGTTTGTACAGGGCCAAACTGAAAAGATTTTCCATTTGCTTAGATAAAGCTTCCTGGTGAATGGTTTATGGGAAGCCAGAACTATTTTTTGTACTGGAAATGACAAGTTATTCTGCCTGGCAGTTACTGGAATTGGAGAAACCAAACCATCAGCCTGAGATTTTGAAGACCGGGATGCACCAAGCCCTAAGGGTAAGACAGCAGGTCCGGAGCTGGGTCCAAAACCGAAGGGCGGTGAACTAGATGAGGCCAAAGAAAGGTGAACCAGACCTGGCGGGGCCAATAAGGTGCAATGTATTACTCTGTTTCTCAACCTTTGGGCTTTCCTCAGAAACTGGGGGATCAGTGGAATGGGGGGAAAGCATACAGAAATCCTGGGGGGGGGGCCAATCGAGAAGAAGTGCATCTTTCAGGGACTCCCCACGAGGGGGAATTAGGGCAAAGTAGCTGCCGCATTTGTTGTTTATGGGAGAGGTGAACAGGTCACAACATGGCTGTCCCCATCGATAAAAGATCTTTGTCCCTATGTTGAGATTGAGAGACTACCCATGAGGCAGGAGGATGCATCTGTTCAGTTTATCCACAATCATGTTGCATTGCTACCAAAAAATGGTTGGAAGTGATAGGCTACTGCCAAATCCTTAGGTCTTCCTGACGTAGTGGGTAGGATCTGGTTCCTCCCTGTTTGTTGATATACCAGACTATGGATATGTTGTCTGATTGGACTGCAATTGTCCCCAAAGGAAGGACAGACTGGGATGCTTCCAACACTAAAAGCACTGTCCTTAATTCTAGGATGTGGATGTGCAAATTGGCCTCTTGCAGGGACCAAGTGCCCTGAACAGTGTTTCCCAGATAATGCCACCCACCCTATCTGGGAAGCATCTGTGGTCACTATGGCTTTGGGCTGAGAGGGAGAAAAGGTATGACTCCGTAAATTCTCTTCTGGTTTCATCCACAAAGATAAATCCTTTTTGCAATGATTTGTTATCAGGACTGGATGGGACATGGGATACGTTAGAATCGACCATTGTGATGCCAAGAACCACTGAAACAGCCTCATGTGATACCTCACTAGGGAACTAACATTATAGTTGCTGCCATGCCTCCCACAGCTTGTAGTATGAGATGAGCAGGATCTTCTTTTGGGAAATGATTACTTAAACTTGTGATCTTAGCTTGTTTCCGACTCAGCAAGCTCCTTGTGGTCCTGCAGAGTGGTGCTAGCAGCAGAGAGACGAAAAAAAGTGACTGCTACCAGATTTTAAGTACCTTTTTCTGCCTTTACCTTTGCGACTGTCTATTCTCGCCGAAAAGCGAGTAATAACTGCTATTTTGCTAGATTTAAGTTTGTTTTTGCATTTTGTTTAATACCTGCACTTCTAAGTTTGTCTTGTTGATTTAACTGCTGAGGCTGCTCACTCAATTGCGCTAGCCTGTGTCTAAGTTTGTCTTGTTGATTTAACTGCTGAGGCTGCTCACTCAAGTGCGCTAGCTTGTGTAAAGTTTTTCTGTCCATTTTTCCTGTTGCCTGTTGAAAAAAAGAAAAAACAAAAAAACAATATCCTTGTTTTCCTGCCTTTCCTGAGCTAGAATGATCCCTAATACAGATTTGCTGTATTCTGGACTTTTGAATAGTTCCTGTGCTGCCCATTTCCTTACATGGACAGAAGAAAGCTTCTTCGTTCACCAGTGAGAGTGGGGAGCTTTGAGCAGCCTATCTGTCCCTAGAGGAGTGACCTCAGCACAAAATCTTGTTGTTTATTGGCCGTTTTGGGCCATTTCCTAGCTCTTTCAAGTCCCCTGTTTAAAAACCCGCTTTGGTGCGGTTTTTGCGCTTGTTTCAGACTCAGCAAGCTCCTCGTGGTCCTGCAGAGTGGTGCTAGCAGCACAGAGATGAAAAAGAGTGACTGCTACCAGATTTTAAGTACCTTTTTCTGCCTTTACCTTTGCGACTGTCTATTCTCGCCGAAAAGCGAGTAATAACTGCTATTTTGCTAGATTTAAGCTTGTTTTTGCATTTTGTTCAATACCTGCGCTTCAAAGTTTGTCTTTTTGTTGATTTAACTGTTGAGGCTGCCCACTCAATTGCGCTAGCCTATGTAAAGTTTTTCTGTGCATTTTTCCTGTTGCCTGTTGAAAAAAAGGAAAAAAAAAACAAATATCCTTGTTTTCCCGCCTTTCCTGAGCTAGAATAGTCCCTAATACAGATTTGCTGTATTCTGGACTTTTGAATAGTTCCTGTGTTTCCCATTTCCTTACTTGGATAGAAGGAAGCTTCTTTGTTCACCAGTGGGAGTGGGGAGCTTTGAGCAGCCTATCTGTCCCTGGAGGAGTGACCTCAGCACAAGATCTTGTTGTTTATTGGCTGTTTTGGGCCATTTCCTAGCTCTTTCAAGTCCCCTGTTTAAAAACCCACTTTGGCGCAGTTTTTCCACTTGCTTCCGACTCAGCAAGCTCCTTGTGGTTCTGCAGAGTGGTGCTAACAGCAGAGAGACTAAAAAGAGTGACTGCTACCAGAGTACATTTTTCTGCCTTTACCTTTACGACTGTCTATTTTTGCCGAAAAGCGAGTAATAACTGCTATTTTGCTAGATTTAAGCTTGTTTTTGCATTTTGTTCAATACCTGCACTTCTAAGTTTGTCTTGTTGTTGATTTAAATGTTGAGGCTGCCCACTCAAGTGCGCTAGCCTATGCAAAGTTTTCCTGTGCATTTTTCCTGTTGCCTGTTGAAAAAAAGAAAAAAAAAAAAAAAAAAATCCTTGTTTTCCCACCTTTCCTGAGCTAGAATAGTTCCTAATACAGCTTTGCTGTATTCTGGACTTTAGAATAGTTCCTGTGTTGCCCATTTCCTTACTTGGATAGATGGAAGCTTCTTTGTTCACCAGTGGGAGTGGGGAGCTTTGAGCAGCCTATCTGTCCCTGGAGGAGTGACCTCAGCACAAGATCTTGTTGTTTATTGGCCGTTTTGGGCTATTTCCTAGCTCTTTCAAGTCCCCTGTTTAAAAACCCGCTTTGGCGCGGTTTTTACGCTTGTTTCTGACTCAGCAAGCTCCTTGTGGTCCTGCAGAGTGGTGCTAGCAGCAGAGAGACGAAAAAGAGTGACTGCTACCAGATTTTAAGTACCTTTTTCTGCCTTTACCTTTGCAACTGTCTATTCTCGCCGAAAAGCGAGTAATAACTGCTATTTTGCTAGATTTAAGCTTGTTTTTGCATTTTGTTCAATACCTGCGCTTCAAAGTTTGTCTTGTTGTTGATTTAACTCTTGAGGCTGCCCACTCAAGTGTGCTAGCATGTGTAAACATTTTCTGTGCATTTTTCCTGTTGCCTGTTGAAAAAAAGAAAAAAACAAAAAAAAAATCCTTGTTTTCCCATCATTCCTGAGCTAGAATAGTCCCTAATACAGATTTGCTGTATTCTGGACTTTTGAATAGTTCCTGTGTTGCCCATTTCCTTACTTGGATAGAAGGAAGCTTCTTTGTTCACCAATGGGAGTGGAGAGCTTTGAGCAGCCTATCTGTCCCTGGAGGAGTGACCTCAGCACAAGATCTTGTTGTTTATTGGCCGTTTTGGGCCATTTCCTAGCTCTTTCAAGTCCCTGTTTAAAAACCCGCTTTAGCGTGGTTTTGCGCTATTTTGTGCATAGAGCAGCATCGGGCAGCGCTGCCTAAACAGGGTTAGACTATTACCGGCTCCACAAAGTCTGCTCTTCATTTTTTCCCTTGGAACTGGTCTGTATCTCTAAAAGAAACACTCTATTCTTACTATCTGTAAAGAAGCTCTCTATTCTTACTTTATAAGTTTCTCGCCTGCACTTAAGAAGAAATTAAAAGCACCAAATCTCTTATACTCTTCTAAATCCAAACTTAGAAGGAATTAAAGCACTAAATCCCCTCTTATACTCTTCTAAATCCACCCAGAACAGTCAAAAGTAAAAATCACAAATATCCTGACATGTCCAAAGGATAGTTTCATGTGTACTTTCCAGTCCAGTTGGTAAATATGGGAATCTTAAGGCAGTGTTACAACTGCCTTATGTACACAGACAACCCTCTTCTCCTCCAAAAAAGCTCAAATATATGTGAGAGATGCAACTATATTGCCAAACTGGAGGCTGAGCTCTCTCAGACCATGACTAGCACAGTCAATCTGGAGAAGAAGGTAACTGCACAGATCACAAATCCAGTCTCACATAGACCTTTAGAAAAAAACAGACCAAACACATAAACACACACAAAAACATACTCGGAGGCTCTAAATAAAAACCTGCTTAAGCAACAGAGACCTCCAAAGCATACCACTAAACAACTGCCATCACACAACAATACCCACGTATCACATAGTCCACAAAGTCAGTGTGCCACACAGTCCCAGCCCATAAGGCTAAACAACACACCAAATACACAATACACTTGTAATAGGTGACTCTATAGTCAGACACACCAACGTCCCACTCACCAGGCTGAACAAGGAGAAGGTCACTGTAAGTTGTCTGTCGGGTGGCAGGATCTGACACATAACACACACACTCAGGTCACTCCAAAGCAAGTACAAATATGACTCCGTCATTGTCCATGCAAGTGTAAATGACCTGAGATGTACCTCCCTGGACTACATGAAAAGAGACATAGAGGAGCTCTCTGATCATGTAGCCCAGACTGGTATGACCCTGACCTTGAGTAGCATCTTACCCTCACCAAGAATGATGCCACAGTATAAAGAAAAAAATGCCAAATTTCAACAATTGGTTAAAATATTGGTGCCACTCAAAGGGGATCCAGTGTCTGTCAGTCTGGGATTACATGCTCGACAAGCCACGTTGCTTCACTAGGGACGGCTTCCACCTGTCACCCCTGGGCTTTCGAATACTGGCTAAGGCTCTTGCCACCCCCATAGTGCCTTTTTTAGGCAAGGCTCAAAAGACAAACCCACCTCCATAGAAAATACAGAGAAAAAGAAACTAAGGGTAATGCTACTCAACGCCAGAAGTCTAAACCTCAAAATGCATGCACTCAAGACTCTCCTCAGTATGGAGAACATCGATGTCTGTGCGGTAACAGAGACCTGGTTCAAGGCTCCAGTGAGCACCCCAGCACTACCAGGTTATAATTCATACCATGCCATTTCCAGCCACAAAGCTTGGACCGAACCACAAAAGGAGGGGGAGTATCCATATATATCAAAAATACCCACAACTCCAGGTTAGTAGCACTGCACGAAGCAACGGAAACCATCCATGTGCAACTAACAGTGGGCAAAACTGCATTTCAGTTTATAGCCTGCTACAGACCACCCTCCCAAACTCAGGAACCCCACTCGGCCTTCCTGAACACACTGGAGAACATGAAAATCTCTGCAAACACCATCATATTGGGTGACTTCAACTACCCAAACATTGACTGGGTAAACTACTCAAGCCCACACACCCTTGCCCAAAGGTTCCTAGAGTTTATAAACTCAAATGCTATGGAACAACTGGTCAATACCCACACAAGAGGTGATAACATATTGGATCTGGTCATCACAAAGATAGGGACGCTATGTTCCTCACCAGAGGTATACCCCTCACTGGTAAGATCAGACCACAAAGTAATCTCACTGGACATCCATATCCCGTCCCCACCCCCAGCCAAGTTAACCATGGTGAAGAACTTCTCAAAAGCTAACTTCACACTTCTCAAAACTGAGGTGGAAACCTTCAAAGCCCCTGGGTCAGTGGAAAACATGGCTCAAACCGCAGAATCCTTTGCGAATGCATTCTATGGACACCTGCAGGAATGCATGGGTCATGCCATTCCAAATAAAACCAAGACACACTCCTCCAAGGGCAGGAGACCTGTCTGGTGGACCCCGGCCATAAATAAGCTGTACAACAAAAGGAGGAAGATACTACATGATAGAGCAAGATCCCAAAAAGGGAAGGCAACTCTGATCAGCACCAGCAAGAAGCTATGATCCCTCATAAAATCATCTAAGGCCAGCTTCGAAAGAAAAATTGCACAAGATACTAAGGACAACCACAAGGCATTCTTTAGTTATGTCAGGAACCTGGGCGGCAACTCCCAGATATGCTCCGAGTTAGTGCAAAACGACAAAAAATACACTGAACCAACAGACATTGCCAACATCCTGGCAGACAGATTCAGTGCAAATCCCCCCCCATCCCCCCCAAAAGAGCAAATCTCCATCCCAACAGAGTGTAACCTCCCAGACATCGCAGATGATCAGGTGAGAGCTGCCCTCTCCAAAGCAAAAAACACAGCATCAATGGGACCAGACAATGTCCCGGGATGCGTCCTACATGAGCTACAAGATGAGCTAAACCCTCACCTAAAGTCCCTGTTCAACCTCAGCCTTACCACAGGATATGTACCCAAGGAATGGCGTACAGCAATGGTGGTCCCACTCCACAAGGGAGGTGCCACAACGGACCCCAGTAACTATCACCCTATAAGCCTGACTAGCCTAGTCTGCAAAGCTATGGAGTGTATCATCATGGAACTCATAAACAATGATATCGGTAACCTTCAGACACTGGATCCTACCTAGTTCGGCTTGGTTAAGGGCAGATCTTGCCTCTTGAACCTGGTTGACTTCTTTGAAACAGTTACCAGGGCCAAGGGTGAGGGGAAAGTGGTCCACACAGCCTACCTGAACCTCACAAAGGCATTCGACACAATACCCCACTCTGGTATCATAAATAAGCTCACCAGCTTAAATATCAACCCCTATGTCACAAGATGGGTTGCAAACTGGCTCAGTGATAGAACCCACACAGTCAGAATTGCAGCAGCCTTGTCAGACTCTAAACCAGTTACAAGGGGAATTCCACAAGGCTCAGTCCTGGGACCTCTCTTGTTCGGTATTTACTTCTCTGAGGTACAGGCAAACATGGGAGGGCTATGGCTGACGAGGTTCGCAGATGACTGCAAACTAGGTGCCATAATAGACTCCCCGGCTGACACAAGCATTCTCCAAAAGGGTCTCACAGAGACAGATAACTGGTGCCAGAGTCATGGCCTAAAGCTAAATGCAAAAAAATGCATTGTCATCCCCTTTGGGAAAAAAAAAGTGCCCACAGACTACCACATAGGAGGTAACACACTAAGTACGGAGGAAGTAATTAGGGACTTGGGGACCCAAGTAGATAGTAATCTCTACTTTGACAACCACGTTGCCAAAGTGGTCAGAAAGACCTTCTATATAGCCCACCTCATCACAAAAGGTTTCACATCTAGATCAAGTAAGGTCATTGTACCACTCTATTCATCACTCATCAGGCCCATAATTGAAATTCAATGCCCCATTTGGGATGTACCTTACCCGACACCTGTAGCAACTGGAAAGACCCCAAAAGTACCTCACCAAGAGGATAAAGGGACTCAAACAGATGCCCTATGCAATCAGGCTAAAGAAACTCCGGCTCTACTCAGTTGCTTACTGCCTACTCAGGGGCGACCTGTGCCTGACTTATAAAGCCATGTCCAACCCAGAATTAATGGACATGCTCCATCTCAAGAAATTCAAATCCCTTAGAGCTACACATTCGAGAGACTTAAACCCGAGCACAGAAATAAATAGGACATGCTGGAGGGACAGATTCATATCCCAGAGACTCCCATCACTCTGGAACAAAATCCCAGTCCAGGTTAGGCAGAGCCCCTCACTGACCCTCTTCAAGAGAAATCTTGACGAGTGGATGGGAGACTGTAAGTATACCCCTGGGATCACTTCTGGGTCTCTGCTAAACAGAGGCACATTAAATTAACCGTAAAGGGACAATATTCTGTGACCTACTATTCATAGGCACAGTCTACAAATCTAAAAGGGTGGCGAAAGCCAAACACACTCTGGCTAGGCTTGTAAATGCCCTAGGGCAGATAGCCTAGTATCAACTTATGAACCTATGAACAGCCTGTGGAGAGGAAGGGAGGCTACACAGGACACTGTATTTAGTCTTGCTCTGATGAACTCCAGATCCTGTGTGGGAGTCACTTGTGACTCTTCCTTGTTGACTGAAATGCCTAGTGTTTCAGCAAGATGTAGAATGAAGTCTATGGCGTAAAGCAGTAAATGCCTGGAGGGGGCAGTGAGGAGCCAGTCATCTAGATATGGAAACACGCGGAATCCTTGTAGTCTCAAGTGAGCTGCTATGACTGCCATGCATTTGGTGAACACCCTGGGGGCTGTGGTGCAACACTGAAATTGGTAATGACTGGCTCCTAGCCAGAAGCGGAGATATCTTCTGGAGCATTTGTCCATTTTTATGCAGTGATACATGTCCTGAAGAGCTACAGAGCACATTCAATCATTCTTCTCCAAAAAGGGAAGGAGAGACTGAACCGTGACCATCTGGAATTTTGCCTGTTGTACAAATTTGTTCAATAGGCTGAGATCTGGGATTGGTCTCCAGTCCCCTGTCTTTTTTGGCACTAAAAAGAATCTCGATTGGAATCCAGATCCTATTTGGTCTGGTGGGACTACTTGGATGACTCTTTTTTTGAAGCAGCTTTTGAATCTCTACTGCTGCTAGATCACTCTGACTGGGTGGAACATTGGAGATTTGCTTTTGGGGTTTTGGTAAAAGATTGAAGGGGATGTGGTAACCTCTGGTAATCATTTTCTGCACCCAGGTATCTGAGGTTATTGTAAGCCAGGCTGAATGATGCAGAGAAAAATCATCCCCCGACTGTCTCCAGAGGTAAGCAATTGGGCCTCCATTCAGGACAGATGATAGGGTTGTCTGGAAAAGGAATCTTTGGAGCCCTGGTTACATGGACCCCCTATACCACATGGAGAGTGTCTTACAGAAGAGTTCCCTCCTCTGCCCCAGGGGAAATGCTCACCACGTGTCCCAAAAAGGCTCTTGGGACTTCTTGAACCCCATTTTTCCACTCCTCTGATTCCTGGAATAAGATCATTGTGGAGTGGAAAAATGAATGCCCATAGCAGAAAGGGTCTTTCCATCTTTTTCACACATGGCTAGTGTGCCTCTAACTTTCTGGCCAAATAAGGAAGAACCATCAACAGCAGCATTGACAAAAGAAGACTTGAAGGGTTCAGTGAAGTCACACAAGTGCATCCAGACATGATGCCTAATGGCAATACCTGTATCCGCTGCTCTAGATGTCCCTTCAGCTGTATGAGCAATGAGTCACATGGACGAATATGAGATAGACTTCAGGGTGGCAAGCTGAGAGGCAAACTTATCCTGAATCTCGTCAGATACTGCTCCTGCAAAGGTGGCTGAAAGCTCAGATATCAGATCACTCTGGAATCTAGTAAAGTGTGCCAAGAAGTTCAAGGACTTAATGGCAAAGTTAGTTGATGCAAATGCCCACTTCCCAAATCTGTCCATCATCCGGGACTCTCGGTTAGGAGGACAGACAGTAGAACTCTCCTCGGTGAGTTCCTTTTTGGTGGCCGCCACCTCCACCATGGCATCCACTGCTAGACCCTTTGACAAATGGGGCTGATCTTCTGGGGCTGACAAAATTTTATCTGGTCTCCGGGGAATAGGCTCTATGGAGTTAGGAGTCTTCCACAATCGTTGAACAATTAGCTTAATTAGGTCGTCAGCGGGCAGGGTCACCCAAAAAGTAGATGGGTGGGCACAAAAAGCTTGCAAGAACACAGATTCCTTGGAGGATGGGTTTGAGGGCTTCCAGTCACCTCTCTGTTTCGGTATTTCTAGGATGTCTCCAAAAGAGACATCTTCAGGGGGTGACCAGGAGGAACCTTCCCTTCATTGTAATCTGTGTCTTCTGTGACTGATTCTTCTGGAGAATCTAGGGGCTTCCTCCTGCAAGTCCTCTTACATGTTGGCTCTTCAGGGGGAAGTTCTGAGGAAAAATCTGAAGAGGAGGGACCCTGAACAGGGATGTCTTGCAGCTCTTGTGCCCACTGTCTCAACATAGCAGATTGTGACAACAGTGAACCAGAGGATACATAGATATGACACTCTGACAAGGAAGGAGCCAGCTAGGAGCCTGCTGAGGCTAAAGCTCTCTCCATCATCTGGAAGATGGGCCCACCTGAAGGGAATGGAAGCCCAGAATCAAGAAAGAAAACCTCAGAACGGGGGTCACACCCTGCTCCGATGAACCACCCTCCAGAACAGGAGCTGGGGGAGGGTTCAAAACTGCCATGGTTCCGAGAGCCACAGATGGCATTGCAGAAACAACCAGAACCATAGAAATGGCCTGGAACTGACAGCCAAACCATGGTCCAGGTGTACAATGGATCCAAAAGAGCCGAGGACAACAGAAACAACCCTGGCGCTGAGGTAAGGTCCACCATCAGTACCAAGGTAGCTGGTACCAGGAGCATCGAAGTGAAGGGCTCCAAACCGTAGAAGGAGGTCAAAGGATGATACACTGGTGGAGTCCTAGGAGAGTAAGCCTCAGCTCCGGGAGGAAGAGAGGACTGCATAGACGTGATAAGACACCTGGCTGCCAAAAGCTGGTCCAACAGTCTAAGTCCACTTCAGAGAGACTCCTGGAGGAACAGATCAACATTCCTGATGGGAACTCAGGTTTATCAAGAAAGGAGCTGGGAAGCTGACCCAAGAAGGGGTCTACCAAAGGAGAATATCTAGTCCTGGAACCGTATGTGATTCAACTTTCAGCACCATTGGTTGTGCAGAAGGGGAAGCCTGGACCAAATGAGAAATGAGAGATGTTGGAGCAGAAACTACTGTCGGTGCCGAAGAGGTCGTCGACGCCAAAGCAAAGGTCCGTGCCAAAGTAGTCTGTTATTAGTGCAATGACCATTGGAACCAAGGGGGACTGAGTCACTGTCGGAACTGAAATTATCAAGTCAGTCAATTTTGGAGTTTTAAATCTCAGTTCCATAGAGGCAGACGGAACCTGCGATTTATGAGACATTCCTTCCTGTGCCAAAGTTGAGGATGGCATGGAATGACTTCTCTTTTTTGCTTCTGGCTTAGAAGATTTTGAAGTCTCAGCCTTAGAGAGGGCTTCATCAAATGGACACTTTAACAAACTCTTTAAAATAAGCATGTTATGTCTTTCTGCTAACATACGGGCACTGAAGCCCAGACAAATTTAACAAACAATATCAAGGTGGGGAGTGCCCAGACATTAAACGCAGAAAAGATGCCCAACTGAATTGGGCATATTTCTGCCACAGTCGTGGCACTGTTTAAATCCAAATGTTTTTTTTTTTGTTTTTCTGCCATATCCAGTTACACTCAGGGACACACTCAAAAGGGTGGCATGAGGAAAAAGGACAGAAAAAGTTTTTTTTTTTTTTTTTAAAGAAATTACCAGGCATGGTTAGTGGGAATACCAAAAAGGTAAAAAAGGAGAGAAGAATGTACTAACAATGGTATTTAATAATTACTTACAGTAAAGAGAGAGAAATAGGGAAGGTAATTTACCAATGGTGGTAACATGAAATACCGTCAGGTAAAAGGAATGGGTAGAAATAGTAACAGCAATCAAAACACACTCAGAAGAATAGTGAGGGAATCAAGAGTAATCTAAATAAGAGCTTACTACCAATTCACTAAGGAAAAAACAGTAAATAAAAGCATTTAGCTGACAGTATCGGCTGATGTGTCCAATTTTCAGAGGGGGAAACGAGATCTGAGATAATGGGGAGAGAGGTATTGTGGATAAAGCCTTAGTTTGAGAGTTTTTTGGCTGGCGCAATCTATGTGTAATGGCCGAGTCAGTTCCGAGAGGCCAGAGCCAAACCCATCTGTCAAGAATGAAGAATGACATCAGATATACAGTTTTCTTTGATAACATCTAAGGTTTCACTTGATGCCATGTAGCAGTTTGTAAGTCACTTGGTTTTTGAAATATGAAGTATCTATGTAAATATTGCTTATTTTCATAATTACTAACAAATAATTAGCAGAATCTCAAGTACAATGTGATATAAATGGACAATGACACTGGATTTTCCTGGCTCTCAATAAGTTATTTCAAACCATACCCCACAACATCATGTAGACTAGTTTGCCATCATGGTTAGCTTTAGTGACAATATCTATACAGGTTAGAAGTGCAGAGTTAGTACTATGGTTAGGGAAGAAGCCATGTTGTGTAGGTGAAAGGAGTTCTTCCCGCAAGACATAGTTTAGCAATTGCTTCCGAATACATTTTAAGTATTTTGGAAAAGGGGGATAGGATTGCTCTAGGTCTAAAGTTAGTAATGTCTTTTGAATTTCCTCCTTTGTCCAGAGGAATAATGTATGACTTTTTCTAGAGACAGGGAACATGGGATTCCTGGAATGAGCAATATAAGTATTCAGACAGACTAGGGAATGCTATCACTTGGAAGGTCATCAGCTGAAGTAGAGCATGGTTTGAGTTTGTTTAAGAGTAGTTTTATACAGGATGTGGGAACATGTTTAAAGTTGAAAGTGGATGTGGTGATACATGGCTGCTGGGCAAGGTTAGGATTAGATGTTGGGGAATTCTTAGTTTGAGATGTTATACAATCTATGAAATAAGAAATAAACTGTATTGCAGTTTTTAGTGATGAATTATTGGGATAGGGGTTAGGACTGAATTCATGTCTGGGATACAATATTTCTTTAATGGCTGTACACATTTTTTTAGGGTTGTATTTACCATTATTCTGAAAGTTAGAATAGTACTAGTTTTTGGGCTTCATTAATTTGCTTTTTAATACAACTGCAAAGCATTCTAAAGTTTTCAAGATGTTGTGGTGTTTTATAGTTTTAGCATTCTTTCCATACCTTTTCTCTATCCCGCAGTAGCATTCTACTCTTTTTGTGCAGACAAGAGGTTAGGAGGGTGGCCTAATGGTTAAGGTGTTTGCCTTACAAACACAAGGTTTAGGGTTTGAGTCTCACAAGGGATAATTGGCTAGGCTTAAAATGACTCACAAGGGCAGTTAGCTTAGTACTAATCTATAAACCTATGACAATTTGCATTACTTGTTTTTAGTTTCTTCCTTCAAGGAGGTGGGAGGATATTCAGGAAAGTTGTAATGAATTAATTTACAGTATCATCTAAGGGGAGGAGTTTTAGGAATTACCAGTTAATAGATCATGGGTTAGTAAGGAATATTTCTGGATTAAACTTGAAAAGGTTGTGAGTTGTTTTATAAACATTTTGTTTCTATACTGCACTCTTTCTCTTTTCACTTTCTCTCTCTCTCGGTCTCTCTCCCTCCGTATCCCTTTCCTTAGTTGACCTTAACTTTTCTGGCTTCTTAACAAAAGGAGAAGCAGTAACACAAGCACTCATAGCCTTCATACTGTTTAAGTGGATGTGTGAGATGTTTGGCTGTATCGCTTGGGAGATGATCACTGAGACAATGTGCCTGCGGTGGTGTATTTGCTAGGGTCTGACACTAGGATCCAGTCTAATAGGGAATTTGATGCCTTGCTATAATGTGTGAGGCTATTAATTACTTGTGTGAAACCAAATAAGTTCACGCTAGATGCAGGGGAGTTAGAGTTTATGTCCAAACAACTGACATTAACTCATCTAGTATTACTTTTTGTGGAATTGTTATGGATTTCCAGTGTAGGACATCTTCCAGTACAGCTGTACTGTTGCCAGGAGGGATGTAAAGAAGAGTAATACATATTTGTTTATAATGGTTTAATTTCAGGAAAGTAATTAGAAGGTCTGCTGAACTGAATTTTGGTATGAGTTTGTTGTAAAAGGAAATGTGGTAATTGTTGGGAAATTTTAAAATAATAACATCAGTCTTCCTCTTTATATGCTCATTATAGATTATATTATAGCTGGGAGGTCAAATTTCAGAGTTGTTAATGCTGGGTTTAAGCAAAGTTTCAGTTAATTGAGAATATCAGGCTAATGATGGGTAATCTAGGTATGCAGTTTGGCAATTTTATTTCTTATGCTTCTAACATTTATGGCAGCAAAAGCCAGATTACCAGGTTTCGGGGAAGGGGTGAGTAATGTAGGGTTAGAACAGTGTGTGGAAGAAAAATGTCTAGATGTTCATTCTGACAGGTGGGGCTAGGATTAGGGTGAATGTCTCCTCCTAAAAGGATTTTAGTATATTGGGGAATTATCGATAGATGTTTTTGGAGAGAATTTTTTCACTTAATTTTGTTCTGGTTTGAGTTGAAATGGAGTTAATCAGCTTATATTTGGAGCAAAGGTGAGGGGTGTCATTAAATAGGTTTGATGCAATGTGTGGAGAATGCACAGAGGAAAGATGAATAGGTGGTTGGAACACCACTGGAGATATGTTGAGAGCTATTATAGAGTTATGATAGGATAAAAGATGGCCAAACAGCAAAAGAAAAGAGGATAAGCTGAATATTAGCATGATTAAGTAAATTCACACACATGGAATCCGCTCAGGCAAGCCGACTGGTAGTACACCAACACCATACATAAGTTGAATAAATCCAAACTGCATTTAATATACTATAACATAGAATTTAAGCACATAAAAAAAAAGCTTTTCGTTGAATTGAATAAATCAACTTCCTCAGAAAAAAGCTTATCATAAATTAATATAATTCATTATATTAATTACAAATACTTATTATTTTTGATAGTAGAGTTTTTCATATTAAAACTTTAGGACTAAGTAATATTGTTTAAACATACACATACACATGACTTTTATGGGTTTACCAATTTTTAATGTGTCATTTGATTTTTTTGATTTTTTTTTAGTTTTTAATTTGTGATAAATTTTGCTATGTCCACAAAGCAACAGGTTAAGTAAATTAGGCCCATTGCTTTGTTTTATTCATTTACTTATTCATTTTATTGATGCTTAAATGTTTTTAAAGTAGGATATATTTATTGAGTGGTTTGCTGTTGCTATCTGGCACTATGAAATTGTAACAAAAAGAATGTACCACTTTAAAAGTTTGTAAAGCTGGGGAGGGGCTTGCGAGTGTTCCACTATGCAGGCAACCTTTCAATGCTTGTCTAGCAATCATGTGACTAGGTGGAGGGAAATTTAAACCCCTGTTTCTTGTGTAGGCTTTTTTCTGAGGAAGTTGATTTATTCACTTCAACGAAAACATATACATACACATGAATTTTATTTATTCGACTTGTGTATAGTGTTGGTGTACTACTGGTCGGCTTGCCTGAGCGGATTCCATGTGTGTGAGTTTACAGAAGTTTATCATTCTTTCTTGAGTTTATGATTAAGTAAATGGTTCTGTATGTTGGAAGGTAGTGGGGAAGTAGTGATCAAGAAGGAAATGTGGCTGCAGGACAGAAGGATATTTAGTGGTGGTAGAGTTTGAAAGCTGATTGACGGTAAGGAATGGGGGGGGTTAAAAGGCTATAGTATGAGAATGAAGGTAAAACAGGAAGAAGTACAATTTAAGAATAATCAATAACTACACATACAGACTTGTGAGGTATAATATTTGTGCTCTGTCAGTGTACCCTTGGAATACTAAACATTCAACTAGGTGCCTGTCTTGTATTCTACTTTTCCAAGAAAGTCATTTTTAGCTTTATTGCAATGCAACACTTTGGAGTTGCAGCCAGTGCTTATTGCAGTCCTACTACTTAGGACCTTTGGACTGTGAGCTTATGTCAGTATTCCTTGTGCCATATGTCTAAAAACACAAAATTAATCTTTATCTTTTGCGTACTGGAGTTGTAAGGATTACCTCTGAACCATCACATTGTGCTTTCCCCTCTTCATTAATTAACCAGTCCAAGTCCTTTTCAAAGTCATCTTCATAATCAACAGCTTCTGCATCTTTAATACTTTCTTCTTTTTCAGTCATGTCTGGTACCTGAACTATATGCCTAGAATGGGAAAGAAAGAATACAGGTGAGAATATCAATCTTAAAACACAAAAATTATTTTTATGAACTTAAAACAATGACACATCTGTAAAAAAGGTACATCTTTGACAATTGTGTGTGTGTGTGTGTGTGTGTGTGTGTGTGTATGTGTATGTGTGTGTGTGTGTGTGTGTGTGTGTGTGTGTGTGTGTGTGTGCGTGTGTGTGTGTGTCTATATATATAAAAAAAAAAAAAAATATATATATATATATATACACACACACACACACACACACACACACACACACACACACACACATTCAGTGGATATAAAAAGTGTACACACCCCTGTTAAAATGCCAGGTTTTTGTGATATAAAAATGAGACCAAAATAAATAATTTCAAAACTTTTCCCACTTTTAATGCGTCCTATAACCTGTACAATTCAATTGAAAAACAAAAAAACTCTGTTAGGGGAAAAATATAAAAAGTAAAAAAACATACAATAAGCTGGTTGCATAAGTGTGTACATCCTTAAACTAATACTTTGTTGAAGCCCCTTTTGATTTAATTACAGCATTCAGTCTTCTTGGATACAGGCCTGCCATCAATTAAAGAGATTCTGATTAACCCCAAATAAAGTTCAGCTATCCTAGTAGGATTTTTCCTGACATTTACTCAGTTGCATGCTACAGCAAAAACCATGGTTCACAGACAACTTACAAAGCATCAAAGGGATCTCATTTTTAAAAGGTATCAGTCAGGAGAAGTTTACAAAAACATTTCTACATCATTGGATATACAATGGAACACAGTGAAGACAGTCATCAAAAAGTGGAGAAAATATGGGACAACAGTGATGCTGCAAAGAACTGGACGTCCCTCCAAAATTGATGAAATGACAAGATGAAAACTGATCAGGGAGTCTGCCAAGAGACCTACAGCACCACTGAAGGAACTGCTGGAATTTCTGGCAAGTACTGGTTGTGTATTACATGTGACAACAATCTCCCTTATTCTCCATAACTCTGGACTATGGGGTAGGGCTGCAAGACAGAAGCCTTTTCTTACACAGAAAAACATCCAGGCCCAGCTAAAATTTGCAAAACAATACATAAAGTCTCCCAAAAGCATGTGAGAAATGTGTTATTGTCTGATGAGACCAAGGTTCAACATTTTGGCCACAATTCCAAAAGGTAAGTTTGGTGCAAAAAGAACACTTCGCATCACCAAAAGAACGCCATCACCACAGAAAAGTATGGTGATGGTGGTATCATGCTTTGGGGTTGCTTTTCTTCAACTGGAACTGGGGCTTTAGTCAAGGTGGAGGGAATTATGAACAGTTGCAAATACCAGTCACTTTTGGCCCAAAACCTTCAGGCTTCTGCTAGAAAGCTGCTGAAGAGAAATTTCACTTTTCAACATGGCAATGACAACAAACATACATCCAAATCAACAAAAGAATGGCTTCACCAGAAGAAAACTAAAGTTTTGGAATGGCCCAACCAGAGCCCAGACCTAAATCCAATAGACAATCTGTGGGGTGACCTGAAGAGGGCTGTGCTCAAGAATCCCTCGCAATCTGACAGATTTAGAGCACTTTTTGCTAGGAAGATGGGCAAATATTGCCACGTTAAGATGTGCCATGCTGATAGACTCCTACCCAAGAAGACTGAATGCTGTAATTAAATCAAAAGGTGCTTCAACAAAGTATTAGTTTAAGGGTGTGCACACTTATGCAACCAACTTATTGTACGTTTTGTATTTTTTATATTTTTTCCCCTAACTGATTTGTTTGTTTTTCAATTGAATTGTACAGGTTATAGGTCATATTAAAGGTGGAAAAGGTTTTGAAATGATTTATTGTGGTCTCATTTTTTATATGACAGTGTGTGTGTGTGTGTGTGTGTGTGTGTGTGTGTGTGTGTGTGTGTGTGTGTGTGTGTGTGTATATATCTGTATATATGTGTGTATCTGTATATGCAGGTATATATACATACATGCACACATATATATATATATATATATATATATATATATATATATATATATATTTATAAAATTAATTTATTTATTCCTTGCATTTGCCCCTCTGCTGCTGTGTGTCCCTGTCCTAGCGTCCTTGCTACCAACCTTTTCTCCTCCTACTGACATACGTGACTTTCAGCTCTGCCCTGCTGGACATCTAAATACTCCTGCGCCTCAGCTCCAGTACAGGACTCCAACAAAAGCTACTCTCAGACATTGCCAAAATAAAAGCAAAAGTAAAGTATGTGGATTTAACGTTTAACTGTATTAAGAATTACAACCTGCCTTAACCTTTGTTAGATGGTTAGAGTACACTCCCTACCAGGGTCACCAGCAGCGAATCCCCTCTCCACTCTGTCAAACCCCGTATTTGTCTCTAATCTAGCCTTTAGGCCAATAGTTAGGCGTTAAACTATTGTTCTTTCCCCAGCCTTCCGGGAACTTACCTAGACACTTCTTCATCCCTCTGCTTACCATCTCTACTTTCCCCTTAATTACCCAGCTTTAGCATTCTATGTCTTCCTCCCTCATCTCAACCCCTAATCTCTCATAACCTGAAATGACTACTGTTGCTCTCTGCCTCTTTTACCCTTACCTAGCTTCCCTCCTAATCCTCCCCCATTTCACTGCTGCTGTGTTTTACTAGTGACTGATTGTCTTTTTCTCAGCAGCTCGAGGCTCAGGGCTAGCCACGCTCATTTGCCCTCGCTAAGCTCGGGCTCACTTCACTCCGCTACCCACCCCCATTCCCACCCACCCCCATTCTCATATAATTTATCTCTATCCTCAGTCCCACCCTCTCTCTCCATCATCCAATCAACTCCTTCAACTATCAGTAAACTGAAAGACCCACCCTATCAACCACACCCATATAACTCCTCAATCATTATAACCCCTCCAATCCACACATATCACCACTTATTTAGTATCATTCCCTACATGATCCATATTTTAACTCTAATCCTACTAATACGACCCACATCCATACATGCAACCATATACCCCCACCAACCACTTTCAGCACACAAACTCTTCCCATAAAACTAAACAAGCATAGTTACTCAAACATCTCTCCCTCTCTACTAGCAGTTAATGCCATTACCTCAGACAGATTAAAACTACTACTACCTACCCCCAAATTTAAATTATGTCTATTACTACACTACAAATCCACCTCACATAAACAACAATCTTACACCAAATTTTATCTACTCCACACATTAATATAATGTGGAGATATCCATTCAAATCCAAGCCCAATCAACACTCATACATCCACTGCCAACCAAGCTGACCAAACATTTCACCACACCCATACATCCACAACTAGGCTAGCTAATCACACATCTCAACACACACTTCACCTAGTAACAATAACTACTCGCAGCATTTGCAATAAAACTACTGAATTCCATGCCTGGCTAACTACCCACACCTCACATATTATTGCAGTAACAGAAACATGGCTAAAACCACACATTACTGACACTGAAATCCTCCCTCCAAGATATATTATAATTTGTTCAGACAGACTTCATAAAAATGGTGGTGGTGTAGCATTAATCTATCAAACCTCACTACAAATAAGAACCTATACAAAACCCATCCCCACTTTCAATAACCTTGAGCTACTACTTACATTCTTTCACATAAATAGGAATGAACAAATATGCATAGCAGTAATATATATTCCCCCAGGCCATAACATACATATACCTGTAGACGTTTATCTTGGATAAATCAGAATATACTGCATGAATCTATAATTCTAGGAAACACCAATATTAATTGGCTAAATTTAGACAACCCCTCTCCAGCAAACAGCATAAACCTTCACAGTTTCACCCAACTCATCACTACTCCCACTCATGGTCTTGCAACAGACTCTGAATCAACCCTAGACTGGATACTTGTAACCCATCCCCAAGACTACTCTAACTCAGGCACCCTACGAAATACAATAAGCGACTACCTTCCACCATATACCTATAGGACTCATCCTCAAGCAATAAAAAAGCACCCATATAGAACCTCCAGGAATTTTGCCCACTTTGACTAAAATATGTTTATAAGTATCCTAAACTCCCAAAACTGGAACCCATTAAAAATACTTCCCTTAGATGCAGCCATTGACTATTTCAACAAAGTCTTTTTAAATACCCTCAATAGCCTAGCTCTAATGCATACTAAACAAACTAAAACCAACCATGCCCCCTGGTTACAAAACTAACCAAACAAACTATCTTAATTAGAAACAAGGCATGGAAAATATGGCTGAAAGACAAAACAAAACAAAATGAACTCCACTACAAAGAGCTCGGTAACAAATCCAAAACGCTAGTGATACAAGATAAAAAAGATTATTTTTCTGCTAAACTATCTACCTCATATAACAATCCCAAAAACTTTTGGAAGTCTGTCTCCTCTCTGCTTAACCCAGGTACCATCCAAAACCCATCCCATGCACCAAACAAAAGCCCACAAGAAATTTTCCAAGATTTTAATACCCACTTTATATCTACCATTCAAAAGCTACTCAAAGACTGCCTATCCACTTCAAACATACACTTCCCACCACCAACAAAACGCTCCCCTTCCCTGCAGATTACTCTACTACACAACCAGCCACCTTCTTCACCATCCAACCTGTACCCACCTCGCTGATCTTCATACTCCTAAAACAACTCAAACCTTGCCTACTGTCGGCTGATAATCTTCCCCCAGAATATCTGTAACTAGCAACTAACTCAATAGCATATCCAGTTACTATTCTCATAAATCTCTCTCTCTCTCTCTCTCTCTGAATTCTACGTTCTTTTTTTATGGAAAAAATCCATCATTACCCCACTACACAAAGGGGGAAACTTCCATGATCTTTCTAACTACTGTCCTATCTCTATACTCTCCCCGCTATAAAAATCTTGGAAAAATGTGTTCACTCACAACTACTTAAACACCTCTCAAATAATGCTCTTCTATCCTCTACCCAACATTGTTTCTGGCCAGGGCATAGCACCATTACTGCCCTATTATCTTTCACAGACTCTGTCATTAAAGTCTTGGATGCAGGCCATCCAACCTCAGTAATCTTACCAGACCTATCTAAGGCTTTCGACACAGTGTCACATACCAAGCTAGTAAACCAACTATCACGACTAGGTTGCCCCTCAAAATCCCTCAACTGGTTTACCTCTTACCTACAGAACAGGGAACAATCAGTAAGGTGGTTAAATGCACAATCCTATTACCAACCTAAAAATATAGGAGTACCACAAGGATCCATTTTAGGTCCATTACTGTTCAATATTTTCATCAATGGCCTGCACAAAGCCCCCCAAATCCAGAATCTCATCCAATATGCCGATGATTCAACACTGATATCTACCTCCAAAAATTTCTCATACCTCCTCACAGTTACACAACAGGCCTTTACTTCTATCGAATCATGGCTTACTAATGCACAACTTATGCTAAACCCCCAAAAAACTAAACTTCTACTTTTTTCTACAAAATCACCTGACATTGACTTCAAAATCCTTGCTAAAGATGGCACAGAAATAGAACTAGTGAAAACAGCCAAACTACTAGGTATAACAATAGATAACAAACTCAGATACGAACCACACATCCTAACTGCAATAAAGAAAACCCATTTCAAACTAGGTAAACTATATTGCCACATGCTCTACTTGGATAAAAATACCAAAATAAAACTAGCCAGTACCCTGCTCTTCCCCTCCCTTCTATATGGTAGTGCCATTTTTACTAATCTGCACACAACCCTTAGTAACAAATTACAATCCTGTTACAACAAAATAGACAAATTCGCCTCGGAAATAACACACCGTTCTCATCACTGCCATGCCATCACCAAGCTAAAATGGCTAAGGTTTCCCCACCATCTATAATACACCTAACTAACCTTAGCCCACAAACTAATTTCTAAACCAAATGACTGCCCTGCCCTCAACTCAATCCTACATATACCTCCACAAGAACACTACGATCTTCCTGTAAACACACGCTTACTGTAACCAACCCAACAAAAGAGCAGGACAATGTCTGTTCTCCCATACCATACCTAGACTATGGAATAACCTTCCATCAGAAATCACCCAAACTGACCACCCAAAAACTTTTAAAGTAGCTCTAAACACATATTATCTAAACAATCCATCCTGCACCTGCCTCAGGAGCAAACCACCTTAAACAGTACATTTCACCAAATACTTTGCAAAACCCAGTCTGCACATTTTACTAGTGTATTCCTACTATACAGGATACCAAAATCTTAACAAAGAAAGCAATGTTTCTTAGTCCATGCCTTGTCTATTAATGTAACATTCATCGTATTGTAAGGCTTTTTCTAGTTCAATGTAATGTAAATCCTAAGAAATGTAAATTGTAATATGTTTTTCTCCCTGTTATATCTGTAATACTTTCATTGTATTTTAAATATTGTCTTTCTTTTGTAATACTTGTGGAGTTTTTTTCCCCGGGCCCCCACTGAAAATGGGTCTCTGACCCAGTGGACTTTCCAGGTCGACAAATGTTAATAATAAATAAATAAATCTATATATGGATCCACTTTATATAATTGAAGAACCAAAACAATGAACCTAATAACATCGAGATGAATTTATAGCAAGTTGATAACAGCGAAACTACATAATATCAGAAGTTGTAAAGTTGAAGTATCTTTTGAGCATGTTAGAAAAGCATCTGTATGAATGCAGATTGCACTGCAGTATTGATTTTACACTTAAACTGATTTAAAAAAAATGTAGCATTCTCAATGGTTTTGCAGGGGGTCCATATTAAATGCTCGAAGAGGCGTTCCATCGAACACCTTTTCATCGACATGTAATCAACGACCTCACTAAACTGCGAACATTCAAAACAGCAATTTCTTTCCCTGGGAAAGAAATTGCTTTAACTAAAAACATATACAGACAATTTCAGACATCACAAAGTGGGGGGCTTCACCCCCCATCCCCCCATGTGCAGGGCTGTGCCCTCCACACACCCCCTGACTAAATATACCAACGAGATCGCACTGCAGTGTGGTAAAGGGCGATGTGACGGCTCAGGCCAAGCAATTTTTTTCCCTGGAAAAAAAAAATCACTGACCTGAGCTTTCGCTATTTTTGGATTTCGGTCTATATGTGTCAGTGAAATGGAACTGTAATGCCATTTCACTGATCTAATATAGACCCTTTTGCAGGGGGCAAGCCCCCCAGTGACCCTACACCCCCTACTAATTAAATATACCAACTCCGAGATCTCAGTACTGTGGGGAAAAGTGTAAATTTCCCGATCCTCACTGTACTGCGATCTTCATTCCATTTGTTTTCTTTGTTCAGTTTACTTGTAGAATCTGTTCTTATGAATGCATAGTGATCTGCATTCATATGGGTGCTTTCTGACATGCAGAAAAGGTGCTTCAACTTTACATCTGTATTATGCAGTTTTGCTTTTACCAATTTGTCTTCATCTCCTTGGTTCTTTCATTATATAAAGTAGATCAGTATATATATATATATATATATATATATATATATATATATATATATATATATATATACAGTGGATATAAAAAGTGTACACACCCCTGTTAAAATGCCAGGTTTTTGTGATATAAAAAATGAGACCACAATAAATCATTTCAAAACTTTTCCCACTTTTAATGTGAGCTATAACCTGTGCAATTCAATTGAAAAACAAACAAATCTGTTAGGGGAAAAAATATAAAAAGTAAAAAAAAACATACAATAAGCTGGTTGCATAAGTGTGCACACCCCTAAACTAAAACTTTGTTGAAGCAACTTTTGATTTAATTACAGCATAATCACCATAAAAAAACTACATAGTATCATACTTGTATCAACCATTCAAATATCCAATTTCTTTAAACGTGCCATCTCATATAATTTTTAAAACTAGAATTTAACAAAAGACACTTGTCTGTTTCCTCAGCGTAATAAACATAACATGGCCTTTTATTCGTTGCTTTATATGCCAAGTCACATTTTACCAGCAATTTGATTATTCCCAGCCTCCACAAAATGTTGAAATCGCACTCCTTTTTAAATTGTTTCAAACTTTTTTTCACTTCTACCTCTAAAACATACCATAGATTAATGTATTAATATCTTTGCATAATCTCCTCATAATTTTGTTTCCAGCTATTTCTGAAATGCTCAGTCTTCACTCCCACATTTTCCTTTGATACCATTAATATAATTTCTTATTTTTTTTACATCTTTTCAGTGTCAATAATATTCCCAACATTCAACATAGTTATATACATAATTTTTGTTACAATATTCCCATTGTCATATTTCATACATTTCAAAACCCAGAATAATTTCAAAGAACTTAAAAATACAATGGGATTTATCAAACCTAAACTTCCATCACTTACTTAATTGTACAATACACAAATTGATTTAATTTTGAATACCACACTACTGAAATACCATTTGCAATAACACTCTTTTAACTTTATTCATTGTATAAACAAAAGTTATGTACCTCCCATAATGCTTGAAGCTGTTCAAATGGATGAGAGAAAAGGAAAAGGTCTGGAAGATGATCCAGCACCAAGGGAATGTATTTCAGATGAGGGCAGAAGAAGGTGAGCTATACCTGCCTGGGCCAGATGGGGGCAATGAGAATCAATGTTGTCTTGCACTTCATGGCTTTCTATAGAAACCTGGTTATAAGAGGAAAGCATGGAAATTTGTACAGGAGACCTAAGGGTTAATTGTGGACTACAGCATCACTTAGTATCTGCCTCTCTTGGGGAATTAAGGTGAAGTAGCTGCAGTACTTCCTGCTAAGGTGGTCTGTGAAAGGATTGCAACACGGTTGACCCCAGCAAATGAAAATCATAATTGCCTCACTTGTGAGGCAGAGGAATGCATCTGCTCAGTTTGTATGTCAAGACATTGGAACTCCTCGGGATGTACAAGGCTACTATAAAGTTTTGAATAGGAATTTCCCAATGCCACACCCTCATGGCTTCCAGGCACAAAGAAAGGAAGACACTGACACTCAGTCACTGTCTTCCTTCACACAGCAGAGCCTGCAGCCACTACATCCAACCTCAGTACAGCAGAAGCTATGCCACAGGGTCCTACTCCTACAAGTTTACTGAGAATTTTGTCATTGTATAACAACCTGTGGTCACTACATCCAACCTCAGTACTGCAGGAGTTCTACCACAAAGCCCTACTTCTACAAGTTTACTGAGAATTTTGTTATTGTATAATAGCCTGTTCTTACTACATCTGACCTCTATACTGCATGCGTTCTGCAACAAGGCTCTACTCCTACAAGTTTACTGAGAGTTTTGTCATTGTATAATAGCCTGCTGTCACTACATCTGACCTTGATACTGTAGGAGCTGTGCCACAAGGCCCTACTGCTACAGGTTTACTGACAATTTTGTCATTGTATAATAGCCTGTGGTCACTACATCTGACATCGATACTACAGGAGCTCTGCCACAAGGCCCCACTCTTACAGGTTTACTGAGACATTTCTTGTTGTATAATATAAACACATTTAACAGGAAGAACCTTGCTGTGTATTAACTTTAATGAGTCAAATACATGCCTGCTCTGTGATTGAAAGTCTATGTAAAACAGTCTGCACTCTAAGGAACTCTTACTAAATTGGCCACGGCCTCCTTTTTCTTGACTAGTAGACTATATTGCATATGCCAGCAATTCAGTCTCAGGAAATGACAGAAAACCTGTTTTACTTTGAATATCTTTGTTAGTTGCTTTCTACCAGCTATAAACTGATTTCTCTCAGTTATAATTTGACCTGACAGTAGGAAGATCAATATGCACCCCCTACCCTACCCCCAATTCCCATCCACCTCTTCTTACCCTAGGATTATACTTCCTAAGCAAGCATTTCACTTGTGACTCTTATTCCAAAACCCTCCTCAAATGACCTTACTTCTTCCATACAAACACTTCTGTTTATTGTTTTCTACTTGCCTATCTCCATTTAATTTTAGTCCCATTCCCAACTATCCTTTTCCCTCCCATATTGCTATGCACTATATCCATTCGTAACCAAAACTCTCAGTAATAGTACCTATCTATTCCATGTTGTATCTTTTACTTTTCCCAAATAAATCCTCATTTCTTCTTATTTTCACTAGGTCATTATAGCTCTAGCCTTTCATACACTCTATTCCTTACATTACAGAGAGAATATCAGGACAACCTAATTTTCTTATTTTAGAGAAAAATACTTCTTTCCTTAGCTATCCACTACCAGCTTTCAAAATCCACCATCATCGAATCTCATGTTGCCATGCAACTTCTCGTTTTCTTCTTCACTGCTACTTCCCCACTAACTGACATCTATAAAAAAGAGATTCCTGTACTTAATTATGCTACTCTTCAGCTTATCCTCTATTATTCCCCTCCTACTGTGCCATCTTTCATTCTAGCATGACTCAATAATATATTTCAACTTCTCTCCAACTCTGTCCCAACCACCTATCCATATTTCCTCTTTACTCTTCCTACACATTGCACCAAACCTATTTAATACTGTCCTTTACCTTTACTTCAAATGTAGACTGATTAACTGCACTTCAACTCGAATATAAACAAAATTAAGTGCAAGAATCCTTTCCAAAAACAGGTATGCTTAATTGCCCAATATACTAAAATCCTTCTTGGAAGAGATATACACCCTAATCCTGGCCAAACCTATCAAATGAACACAAAGATAACTCTTTCCCACACACTTCTCTAACCCAACAGCCAATCCTCAAACCTGGTGACTTAATTTTTGCTACAATAAATGTTAGAAGCATAAGTAATAAAACTTCTGAACTACAAGCCTGTATTAACCAACATACGCCTGACGTTCTTGCTCTAACCAAAACCTGGCTTAAACCCAGCATAAACAACTCCAAAGTTATACCTCTTGTCTATAATATTATCAATAATGACAGTATAAATAGGAAAGGTGGTGGTATTGCTTTAATATTTCCCAACAACTACCACATCTCCCCTTAGAGCAAAATAATATGACAATTCAATTCAGCAGAGCTTCTTATTGCTTTCCTCAAAAATAAACAATTACACAGGAATATGTATTACTGTCCTTTTCATCCGTCTTGGCAACAGTAAAGCTATACTGGAGGATATCCTTCATTGGATATCCATAACATTTCTACAATATAAAATACTACTAGGTGATGTGAATGTCAATTGGATGGACATAAACTCTAAATCCCCTACAACTAACATGAATGTATATGGTTTCACACAACTAATAGCCCCACACATTATAGCAAGACATCAAATTCCGTATTAGACTGGATCCCAGTATCAGTCCCTAGCAAATACACCACCACAGATACAATGTCAGACTTCCTCAGTGATCATCTCCCAATAAATATGATCAGACATCTCATACATCCAGTTAAACAGCATATTTATAAACCAACATGCAACCTTTCCAGGTTTAACCTAGAAATGTTCATTACTACACTGTCATCCATTAACTGGAACTTCTTAAAAATTCTCCCCTTAGACGATGCTGTAAATGAAGTCAATATAACTTTTCAAAATATCCTAAATAGCCTTGCACCTCCTAGAAGGAAGAAACTAAAAAGAAATAATGCAATTTGGCTATCCAAAAAGTAGAATGCTAATGCAAGACAGAGAAAAAGCATGGAATGAATGGCAAAAATATAAAACACCTAAATATCTTGAAAACTTCAGAATGCTTCGCAATCATTCTAAAAAGAAAATAAATGAAGACAAAAATACTATAATAACTTTCAGAATAATACTAAACACAACCCACAAATTCAGCCCAAACCCCTCTCCCAATAACTCACCATTCAAAACTGCAATACAGTTCAACTCTTTTTTTTACAGATATCATAGCATCTCTAACCAAGGATTCTTCAACATCTAATCCCAACCCTGCCCAAGAGCCACATATCACCACATCCACTATCACCTTCAAAACTGTGCCCACATCCTATATAAAACTACTCTCAAACATACTTAAACCGTGCTCTTCTTCAGCTGATGACCTTCCAAGCGAGTACCTAAAAACAGCAGCCAATGGCATCACCTATCCTGTTTCAATCCTTATAATTAGGCCAGTCCAGGAATTCCACATTCCCTTTCTCTAGAAAAAGTCACACATTATCCCTCTGTACAAAGGAGGAAATTCAACAGACATTAATAACGTTAGACCTATAGCAATCTTATCTCCCCTCACCAAAATATTTGAAAAATGTATTCAAAAGCAATTTCGTGACTATCTCCTGCAGGGAAAACTCCTATTTCCTACACAACATGGCTTCCCTCCTTCCCATATTACCATCACTACCCTTCTAACCTATACAGATACTGTCAATAAAGGTAGAGATGATGGCAAACTAGTCTTATTTCTAGAGTTGTCTAAAGCCTTCAACACAGTTTATCACAGCAAACTTCTACTTCAAATGTCCTCACTAGTTCTCCCTCAGTCCACCCTTCTGTGGTTCAAAAGCTATCTGTCCAATAGGTATTGGTCAGTAAAATGGCACTCCACACTCTCTCCTTACCTCCTATTCACCACTGGTGCACCAAAAGGCTCTATCCTTGGTCCCTTCCTCTTTAACATTTTCACCAACACTCTCTATACATCCATACAACAGGCCACCCTAATACAACACGCAGATGATTCTACTCTCATTTGCACATCCGACAACATGGTACACCTCCCAAAAATTACTCCAGAAGCTTTAATAGCCACTGAAACAAGGCTTCATAACTCACACCTCAAGTTCTACCCAAAAAAGACCAAATTATTACTGTTTTCCCAAAATCCCTCTCTCATGAATAAATAAAACTTAAAGTCCTCTCACTTGATAATACAACCACTAAAGTAATTTCTCATAGCAAATTATTAAGAGTGATGGTAGAATCTTATATTCAACCTGCATATACAAAATTTACAAAAGAAAAACTCATCAAAAACAATGGGATGCTTGACAGAGCCAAAAACGTTCTCATCAATGCAACTAAAACTATATTTGCCACTACTTATGTCCTCCCCATACTTCTTTATGGTCCTCTCATCCTTACTTACTGCCAGGCTTCAAAAAAATTAAAACATGAACACTGCTATAACAAAGTTGCTAAATTTGCAGCAAAAACCCCTTTCAGAACCCACAACTGTACAGCACTAAAAAGCCTAAATTTGTTAGAACTGCCTCAATAAACTAACATATACACAGCTTCTAACTACATATAAAATTATCTAGCATTCATCTGTTTGTCCAGCACTAAAAACATTCTACACAACTATGTTCCCAGTCAGTCATTGTGATCCACTAACCAAGAACTCCTGTCTACAAAGCTATCAAATCTGCTGGCCATTGTGTACTCGTACAAGGTTGCTAAGGCCTGGAACTCCTTACCTGTATTCATCAGGTCAATACCCACCCTCCCATCTTTCAAAAACACTCTGAAAGACTTCTTAGCTAAAATCTGGCTCTGTTCTTGTTCAAAATCAGGATACAAATTCTCTTCCCTGACTTTGTCTCCAAATATACCATAAGCCTGTTTTTCCCTCATTTCATATTACAATTCCTGTTTGTATTAGACTACCTTACCTTTAATTTCTCTACAAACTGTATACAATTTCTCTAAATATTGAAAACTGTAGATGTTTTTGTTTTAATTTCAAAAACTATAAAATTATTGTTCTTAAAATCTTTTGTAATAATTTGGAGCTTTTCTCCCCTCGTCTCTGCTGAAAATGGGCTTCTACCCAGTTGGACTTTCATGGTAATCAAATTTCAATAAATAAAAAAAAAAAAAGAAAGAAAGGATATGAGCAGGGTCTCCCTTACTTAATGATATACCAGACTACTGCCATGTTGTCCATCTGGATGGATATCATACACTTGGGAAGGGAGTCTTGGAATGCCTGCAACACGAGAAGGAATGCCCTCATCTCCAAGATGCTGATGTGAAATCTAGCCTTTGTCATCGACCATGTGCCTTGAACGATCTTCCCTTCATAATGTCCCACCCCACATCAGAAGGGAGGCATCCATAGTCAAAAAATGGCTGTCAGAGATGGAAATTACAGTTGTGTACACTTACCATAAATGTAGATGTTCGAGTGTATTCACTGTTGCAGTCATTACATTTGGGTAATCTGCTGGCAGGTTGCCCTCAGTCGGCCTGAATAACAAAGTCTTGGGTCCTGCGTTGGTTGCTGTCTCCTCTTCCATGATGTCAGGTCGTCAGGGGTTTAAAACATGCAGCCGATGCCATTTTATTCAGTTTTTCTTGCCCCAGATGTCAGGTGCCCCCCAAATGGGAAGCAAAAAAAAAAATATATATATATATATATATATATATATATATATAAATAAACAGTAAATATATAAATGCACTTTTAGAAACATAAACTTTGCCTTCAACTAAAGGCAAATACACCACAAAGGCTTTTGAGTATAGTGAAGGAAAGAAAAAGGTATAGAAAGGGGGATGGCGGGTAGGTAACCTGGACTGCAACAGTGAATACACTCGAACATCTACATATATGGTAAGTGTACACAACTGTACTATGTTCTTCGTGTTTCACTGTTGCAGTCATTACATTTGGGTAGAATCCCAAAGCTGTGGATGGGAGGATGGAACTAAACAGCATTAGGAGAGGCTATAAGGCCCTGCAGGACTGCAGTGGCAAAGCCTGCCATGGATTTGGAGAAGAGAGGTAAATGATAATGCTTTGTGAAGGTATGAACAGAGCTCCAAGTAGCAGCTTCTAGAATGTCTTTGGTTGGGACCCCTTTGAGAAAAGAAGTAGAGCCAGCCCTGGTGGAATGTGATCTGATCCCCTTGGGCACAGGTTTACCATGGTGCAAATAGTAGAAACTAATGCAGTGGCTTATCCACTTAGAAATAAACTTAGAAATAGTCTGCTTTGATATAGCCTTCCCCTCTGACCCTGCAGCAAATGCTACTAGTAGTTGCTCAGACTTTCTTAGAGATTTGGTCCTGTTTAAGTAGAATCTTAGTTGTCTGTGTACATCCAGTGAATGCAGAATCCGCTCCCCCTTGTTCTGCGGATTTGGGTAAAATGTTGGCAGGTGAATGGTCTGGTTAAGAGCCACACTGGATACCACCTTAGGCATAAAAGAATGATTGGTCCTGAGGGACACCCTGTCCGGGTAAAATATAATAAAAGGCTCCACTGCCATGAAAGCCTCTAGTTCTGAAACCCTTCTTGCTGAAGTGACTGCCAAGAAAAAAGCTGTTTTCCAAGATAGAAATTTTATATCTGCAGTAGCTGCTGGTTCAAGAGGAGGCAGGGTGAGTTTTTCCAGCACAAAATTGAGGTCCCATGCAGGAGTTGGTGAACTTCTGGGAGGCCTTAAATTTTTGGCCCCTCTAAGATACTGTTTAAGCAGAGGATAAGAAAAGAGGGGAGGCTCTGTGTTGTAATGAGCCGAGATGGCAGAGGCATGGATTTTTATTGATGAAAAAGACAGACCCTTGTCAAGCATCTCAGTCAAATATTGTAAAATCTGAGGAATATTGGGCTTTGCTGTGTCTATACAGAATCTCCTCCATTTATCAGCATAAGATTTTCTAGTACTAGGCCTTCTGGCTTCCAAAATGACATCCATCTCAGATTTACTGAGAGGTGTTGTTTGAATAATTAGTTGATTAACCATGCTGCAAGATTCAGAGATTGGAGCTGAGTGTGCAGAATTTGATAGTTCTGCTGAGACAGTAGATGAGGTATTTGAGGCAAGTACCATGGAGGAAGATGAGACACATTCCTTAGAAGTGGGTACCAGTGCTGGCGAGGCCAGTCCGGAGAAATTAGGATCATTTTTGTTTTTTCCTGTCTGACTTTTAGTAAGACCTTGGAGAGTAGAGGTAGAGGGGGAAAAGCGTAGACTGATTTTTCCAGCTGAAGGATAGGGCATCCACTTTCCATGCTTTTTTGTGATGAGTTCTTCTACAAAATTTGACCAGCTGATAATTTTGGGGAGAGGCAAACAAATCTATGTCTGGGCTCCCCCATTTCTGTCTTAACATGCTGAAGATTTGTGGATCCAGTTTCCATTTGTGCGGGTCCATAAGATTTCTGCTTAGGTCGTCTGCCAGAGTATTTTGCTTTCCTGGTAGGAACTAAGCTTGAAGATGTATTTGGTAAGTCAAGGCTGTGTTCCACAAGGCCATGGCTAGCCTGCAAAGGGGGTAGGAATGTGTACCCCCCTGCTTGTTTATGTACCACATAACTGTGGTGTTGTCCATCTTTATCAGTAGTTTTCCTGGATGAAGTAGGTCCTTGAAGGCTGTCAGAGTATTCTGAACAGCTAGCATCTCTTTCTGGTTGATATGCAGATGCATTTGGTTTGGGCTCCATTTGCCCTGAATGCATCTCCCTGCCAGGTGGGCCCCCCCAAGCATAGTCTGATGAGTCTGTAGTTAGGGTTTGGGTGGCAGGGGGTAGAGTGAATGACAGTCCCTTGTTTTGGTGACATGTCTCTGCCCACCAAAGAAACTCCTGTTGTAGGCAGGGAATGAGAGGAATCATTGTTTCCAGACTGTGACAATGTTGGCTCCATAAACTTTTTAGGTACCATTGAAGTTTCCTCATATGCAGTCTCGCATATGGAATTAGCAGAATGCCATGAACCCCAAAGCCTAAAGAATTTGTCTTGCAGATAACTGGGTTTTTGTTGCCATTTGTTTGAAGTATGTTGTCAGTTGCCTTTGTTTGTTTGGTGTGAGGTAAGCCATCTGGGCAGTTGTATTCAAGCTTGCACCCAGGAATGTAATTATTTGAGAGGGTACCAGTTGTGATTTCTTTTCGTTTATGGTGTACCCTAGGCATGCTAGTAGCCTTTTTACAAATGCCAGATGTTGAAGAAGAGTGTCCTTGTCCTCTGCTTGAATGAGACAATCATCCAGATAAGGATAAATTTGAATGCTTCTTTGTCTACAGAATGCAATTACTGGTGCCAGGCACATTGTAAAGACCCTGGGTGCAATAGATAAGCCAAAGGGCAGTGCAGAGAATTGGTAATGCAAAAAACCTGCTTTGAAGTGGAGGTATCTTCTGCATGATTTCCTTATTGGGATATGCAGGTATGCCTCTTTTAAGTCTAGAGTTATTAACCAAGCATTCCTGCCTAGCATAGGCAGTAGCTGTTGTAAAGTCAGCATTTTGAATTTCGGAATGTCCAAGAACGTGTTCAAAATCGATAAGTCCAGTATTGGACTCCATGAATTGTCTTTTCTGGGTACCAGGAACAGTCTTGAATAAAAACCTTGTCCTTTTTCCTTTTCTGGTACCGGCTGAATAGCCCCCATATCCATGAGGGACATGACTTGTTTCTGGGCCTCTGCCCACTGGTTTTGTGGCAGATCCGGCCATCCATTTAGAATTGGCAAAGTATGGAAATGAAATCTGTACCCCTGGGATACTATGTTTAATACCCACTTGTCCGGGGTAATTAACTGCCAATTTTGAGCATGAAGTGCTAGTTTTCCCCCCAAGGGAGCTGCTAAAAGATAAGTGCTTGGTGATGGTAGAGGAAAGTCATTGAGACTGCTTACTGTAGGGTTGTGCTTTGTTTCCTCCAGATTTGGAGGTGGAGGTACCCCATATTTTTTGGGGGGGGAAGTAAATGGAATAATGTATCCTTTGGTGATTATCTTCTGTACCCATGATTCTTGAGTGATGGACAGCCAGGTGTGAAGGTGCAGAGAAAAGCTTCCCCTTACTGCCTCCAGAATATGGCAGTTGGAAAATCATTCAGGACAGCTGAAAAGGGTTCTTGTTGAAGGGACCTTGAAACATTTGATTCTGCTGTCTGCCTCTACCCGTGAGGTGAAATCCACTGAGGTTATTCCTCCATGTCCCAGCAGTTCTGTGACCTAAACTGCCTTGGGCAAAATCCTGAGATTTTTGAAACCATAGCTTCTTTCCACCCTTCTGGTTCCAGGAAAAGGTCTTTTGGGGGTGTGAAAAAGCATATGCCTACAGCAGACAGAGTTTTGCCCACCTGCTCTCTTCTGGTGAGTATCTTTTACCTTGGATCCAAAGAGTGTTGAACCATCAAAAGGGGTGCTAATGAAGGACATCTTAAAGCTCTCTGCAAAATCACAGAGACGCATCCAGGCATGCTGACAAATAGCAATGCTGGTGCCTGTGTCTCTCCATGTGCCATCAGCTGTGTTAGAAATCAAATGCATGGACAGGCTGGGTATTGACTGAAGAGTAGATAATTGTAACACCACATTGTTTTTTTTTTTTTTTTTGTATGCCAATAGGCAGGTTACCTGAGAGAGTGATTTGGAGAGTTCCTTAGCCAGATCCATATGGATAAGAGTCACATGAATCAGGTAGTTCAGTATATGAACAGCAAAGGCTACTAAAGTGTAAGGCTGTTTTCCAAATCTATCCAGCATCCTGGACTCCCTGTTAGGGTGAAGGACAGAAGTGCTCTCTTCGGAGATATCTATCACTTTAGTGGTTGCCACAACCACCATGGCATCTACTATATATATATATATATATATATATATATATATATATATATATATGTATAGGTTCCGGACATTTGCTCGAATGAGCAAACGACCAAAACCCAAACGGCTGGGCATACTTACGCGAAAGTGCTTTTCACAGAAGAAGCACTTTCGCATAAGTATGCCTGTTGCCGAGGCTGTACTACAGTGCGGGTAAGGGAAAATTCCCTTTTCCCCACTGTAGTGCGGTCTCGGAGGGAGAATATTAAAGTAGGGGGGTGTGGGGGGCACAACAAATGTTAATGTAGTATTTTTTTTTTTTGTAACACGCTTTAACGAAAGTGCTTTTTCGATAAGAGTGCTTTCTTTAAAGTGTGTTCGGTTATTATGGATTCGGACGTTTGCTTATTCAAGCAAACGCCCTAGATCCATATATATATATATATATATATATATATATATATATATATATATATACACATATATATTTTTAGGGGAGAAGGGTGGAAAGAAAAACTCCCAAATACTCTCACAATGCTAGAAAAATATGACTATAGAAGATAAGTCTAAATACAGAATAATTCCACACATAAAGGCAAAAAACACAGAAAGAACAAAGAAGTGCTAGAATAAAGGAAGTAATTCACTTTTCTAATAGCTGCTGAGCCCCTGCAATTGCATCTTGACTGAACAGGTGGCAAATGACATGTGAAATATTATAGGAACAGGAAGGAATTATGGGTACGGAAGGAGTCTGAGTCCCAGATCCAAGGGCTTGAAAAAGGTGCAGAGGTCAGATCGGATCCGATACCCTTCTGTTGAGTTAGATGGGATAGACAACATCAGATATACTACCTACACTGCCAGTCTTTCCCAGTAACTAGTCATCACATAAGTTATTTTTTTCAGAAAGACAGTTTAAATGCTTTCCACAACTTTCCCAAAGTTTCAGTATCTAGTAGCAACATTTGCCATTGATTCCTTACCAATTCTTTTTTCCATCATAGAATAATAGATACCTCCAACCTTAACTATCTCTTTTAACAGTTAACAATCATCCTTATTCAAAGTCAAGCCTACACATTTCAAAAACACTTTCACCTCTTTTATGAATTCCATGACCCAAGTTTTATTTTTTGCTAGTGCCACAATGTCATTATTGTAAGACATAAATACTGGTACCCATAATTCTTGCAAATACTAACATCCTGCCACTTCCACCTGTTTTATAACCTGCATAGTGACTGTGTTATTTACCAAAGTAAACAATATATTTTGAACAGTCAGCACTATCTTACCTCTCTTTCTACCTCAATATTTTCTGTTTGATGTCTGTTCAATAAAACTCTCACACTGCATGTTCATGTATTGACCTATTAATACTTCCTTAAAACCTACTCCATAATTATACAATATATCCCACAACTATTTATGTCTGATACTAGCAAAGTATTTTCATAAATCGCACACCTTTAAACTCATATCACTTTCCTCATAGAATACACTTCCCATAATTTCTTTTATTACAAAAACTTTTTTTTTTGCTCTGCCCACCTTTAATATTGAAATCTCAGGCAATATTCTCTCGATTTTTGTTCTGAAAAAAATTTCTTTATAATTTTTTTATCCACAATATTAAAGGTAATTTGTCTTCAGTGTTTTGATTGTTCCTTTTCATCTTTTTTCCATATGACTACAACTGCCCCCTTTACAGGCCTGACCAGTTTTAATGCCTTCATTTTTCCACTCTTTCAGCACATGAACAAACAATTCTTTGGTTCCTCTGTCATTTGTCAATATATTTGATATCCTAACTTATCCAAACCAGTAACTGAATTTTCATAGGTTCATAGGCGTATACTAGGCTAATGGCCCTGGAGCCTTTACAAGCCTAGCCCATAGGATTACCCTGGCATCGTGCCACCCGGCCTTAGTTCCCAGTGCTTCTTTTGGTGGAGCCACTGGAGTGATCCCCGGGGTGAATTTTCTGTTTCCCATCCACTCATCAAGAATTCTTTTGAAGACGGCCAGTGAGGTGCTCTGTTTGACATGTATGGGATGTCTATTCCATTGCATGGGCAGTCTCTGGGTTATGAACCTGTCCCTCCAGCACGTTCTGTTGATTGTGGTAATGAGGTTGAGGTCTCTGGAGCATGCAGTGAGGAGGGATTGGGATTTCTTTAAATGTAGCATTTCTAACAGAGCTGGGTCAGACATGGCTTTATAAGTCAAGCAGAGATTGTCTCTAAGTAGGTGACATGAGACAGATAATAGTTGGAGTTTTTTGAGTCTGTCCATATAGGACAAGTGTTTAAGGCCTAGGATCCTCTTTGTGAGGTACTTCTGTGGCCTCTTCAGTTGTTCCAGGTGTCTAGCGAGGTACATGCCAAATGGGGCATTGTACTCGATAATTGGCCTAATGAGGGAAGAGTAGAGGGAGACAATGATCTCTTTCTTCCTGGATGCAAAACCCTTAGTAATGAGATGTGCCACATAGAAGAACTTTTTGACCACAGTGGCAATGTGGTGGTCAAAGGAGAGGTTGCTGTCAACCTGTGTTCCCAGATCTCTTATAATGCCTTCTGTGTTCAGTGGACTACCATTGATGTGGTAATTCATGGGCACTGGGTTTTTCCCAAAGGGGATGACGACACATTTTTTGGCATTGAGCTTAAGGCGAAGGTTCTGACACCAGTCGGTGGTCTCAGTGAAGCCTTTCTGTAGGATGTTAACATCACTTGGGGAGTTAATAACAGCTCCCAACTTGCAATTGTCTGTGAACCTATTCAGCCAGAATCCCTTCGTGTTGGCCTGGACTTCAGAGAAGTAGATACCAAACAGGAGAGGACCCAGGACTGAACTCTGTGGGACTCCACTCGTGACTGGTCAGCAGTCTGACTTGGAGTCAGCTACTTTCACACTGTGGGTTCTATCTGTGAGCCAGTATGCAACCCACCTAGTGATATAGGAGTTGGTGCCTAGCTTAGTGAGTTTTTCTGATTCCTGAGTGGGGAATGGTATTAAAGGCCTTGGCCAGATCAAGGTAGGCTGTATGAACCTCCTTGCCTTCATCCACAGCTCTGGTGACTGACTCAAAGAAGTCGACCAAGTTGAGCAGGCATGGTCTACCCTTCACAAAACCAAACTGTGTGGGATCCAGAGTTTGGTGAGTCCCTATATCCTTGTTTATTAGGTCCATGATGATGCATTCCATAGCTTTGCATATCAGACTCATCAGGCTAATGGGGCGATAATTCCCAGGGTCTGTAGTCAATCTTCCTTTGTGGAGAGGGATGCTGTAGCAGTGCGCCATTTGGTAGGGACAAAGCCTGAGGAGAGGCTGTGCTTGAACAGGGTACACAGGTGAGGTGCGAGTTCACTCTGTAGTTCATGTAGAACACAGCTAGGGATATTGTCAGGTCCCATAGAAGCTGTATTCTTGGCCTTGGACAGTGCTGTTTTAACCTGTGCAGCAGTAATACTGGGTGCCTGGCAATCTACTGGTATTGCGATTAGTCCTTTGGGGGGAGGGGTAAAGTTGGCACTGAATCTGTTGGCCAGTACATTGGCAATATTTGTTGGTTTGGTATAGGAGGTACCATTGTGCAGTAGCTCACAGCATATCTGGGCATTGCTGTGGAGATTCTTTACATAACTATAGAAGGCCTTGTGGTTGTTTTTACTATCTGCTGCAATTCTGTTTACATAGCTAGCTTTAGAGGATTTGATGAGGGATCTCAACTTTTTGTTTACACTGATAAGGGAGTTTTCGGGACTTCACCTTATTCTGCATCACTTTCCTCCTTCTGTTGCAGAGTTTGTTTATGGCAGGAGATCACCAGATTGGCTTCCTTTTTGTGGAGGAGAGTGTATTGGTTCTATTGGGTATGGCAAGATCCATGCATTTGTGTACGTGTTCGTACAGTGCATTAGTGTATGATTTGGTGGTCATGCAACTATTTTCCATTTGCATGGGTGCCGTGAAGTTTTAGCCACCTCCATTTTTATGAGCCCAAAGTTAGCTTTGGAGAAGTTTTTTTATGGTGGTTACCTTTGCAGGGGGGTGGGGGTGGGTGGGAGGGATGTGGATTTCCAAGGGGATTAGTTTGTGGTTGGGTCTAACCAGGGAGAAGTTGACTATTGGTGTAGAGCAACGGTCGCCCATGTTAGTAATGACCAGGTCAAGGATGTTGCTACCTCTAGTGGGGGTAAGAATGGGCTGGTCCAGGGCATTGGAATTAACGAATTCCAGGAAATGTTGCACAAGTGTACTGGTACATGAGTAGTTTTCCCAGTTAATGGACGGGTAGTTGAAGTCGCCCAGTATGAGAGTGTTAGGTTGGACCCTAATATTCTCCAGGGTGCTCACAAACATGGAGTGTGAGTCTTGGGACATGGTTGTGGACCTAGAGCAGGCTACAACGTGAATCGCTGTCTTACCCAGTGTTAGCTGCACCTAAAGTATCTGTGATGTGTTATGTTGGGCCACTAGTTTGGAGGTGTGCGCATCCTTTATGAATATGGGAAGACCACCACCTTTGGAGCTTCGGTCCAAGTTCTGGGGCCGAAAGGTGTGGAATGAGTTATAGCCTGGTAGTGCAGGGGTGCTTTCAGCTGCATTGAACCAGGTCTTTCTAACAGCACAAATGTCAATGTTCTACATTTTAACGAGTGCTTCAAGCGAGTGAATTTTGAGATTTAGACTTCTAGCGTTGAGCAGCATGGCCCAAAGAGTGCATTGTTTGTAGCTGTTACTGTGGTAATTTGGTCTTTGGAACACCACCAAAAAAGGGCACTATATGGGTGGCTAGAGCCTTGGCCAGTATCCAGAAGCCCAGAGGTGACAGATACATGCCATCTTTGGCAAAGCATCGAGGTCTGTCAATCATGTCATCCCAGGCAGACAGATACTGGATCCCCTTAGAATGACATGAGAAACTTAGCCAGTTGTTGAAATCAATCATTTTCTGCTTGTACTGTGGTATCATTCTAGGTGATGGTAAGATGCTGCTCAGGGCTAGGGTCATACCTGCCTGGACTACATAATCCGAGAGCTCCTCCATGTCTTTTTTCATGTAGTCCAGGGAGGTACATCTCAGGTCATTCACACCCACATGTACAATGACAGTGTCATATTTGTACCTGTTGTTGAGGGACCTGAGTGCATGCATTATGTGGTGGATCCAGTTACCTGACAGGCAGCTGACTGTTACTTTCTCCTTATTCAACCTAGTGAGTGAGACATCAGTGTGCCTCACTATCGAGTCACCTATGACTAGTGTGTTGGGCATGCTGTTTTGCCTTTGACTGAAATTTCTGACTAGTGTTAAGTTAAAAAAATTATTACAATTTCAGATAAGCTACACGTCTTTCCAATATTTTATTAGTATTCTCCCTTACCTTCTTTAATAACAACTTCACTTTCTTCACCTTTTTTTATTCTACAAACAAATCTACAATACATGTTTCTAATCCTTGAATAATTCCATCCTGGTTTGTAATTCTCTCTTTACCTTCTTTCCACAGCTCTCTTATTACTTCTTGTTTAATTTTTGAAATACTCAGGATTCAGTTTATGTAATAATCCAACTGTTTAGGGGATCTTTGACAATTTGTTTTATAATCTGTATAGAAAATGTTATTGTCAAATGATCACTTGATAATTTGTGAAACTCTTTTTATCTACTTCTTCCTCCATGTAATCATGTGTCAGTTGTTTAATACCTGTACCTTCTAATCTAATTATCTTTCTCAAACATTGTTTATACTGTTAAAAGATCATAAAAACATACTAGCTTATACTTCTCTCTTATTTCCAGCAGTGTATCAGAAAAAAGATTATATAGTCAATCTCTGTTTTAACACTCCCCCTCATGTATGTAAAGTTATTTTCCCTAAACATAAATTTCCACAGTTCAGTTATTCTCTGCACTTGATATTTTTAGTAATCCTTCCTTTTTTCTGAGGTAACTAGTCACCTACCATTATTATGTGCATATTTAGAGTTACACATGTGATTAAACCCTGATATAAATCTTCCCTTCTTTTATATTAGTCCTAGTATAAACCACAATTCATCTAACACATTCCCCATTAATAAACACATCCAGTATTACTGCTCTTCCCAGGCTTGCAATTACAGTTTCCATTACCCTAATCTTAGCCTTTTAAATAATGCTGCAATACCTGAGCACCTTCGTACATCAAAACTCCAAAATACTCTAGTTCCACTCATTGTTTTAAATCTGTATATATTTATTTATCTAAGTATTTAATATCTAATAAACAGATCACATCAGCCAAAACATCTTCAAAGCAATTACTTTTATACAACCTTCTGGCATCATTCAACATACTAATTACATTCGGTAAAAAAATAAAACAAAATTACCATTTTCCTTTCTTTTTGACTTTTTTCAATGCCTTTTATCTTTCTCTTCCTAACATTTATACTCCCCCTAGCGATTTGTTACCCCTTACATTTCTTACCATTTTTGACTTTCATCTCTTAAATCTTCAGACTCCATTACATCAAATTTGTTACCACCAAGATATGTCCCATTATTACCTAAAATATCAACATCTCAATCCCACTTAATTGCTACAAACTCCCCTCACTTTCAATATCCTGCTCCATTACAAGTGCCACTTCACCTTACTCTAACCCATTCTCATCTTCATCCTCCTAGCCACCGTCTTGCACCTGATCTTCTCCAAGTTCTTGCATATTTTGATTCATATTTTTACCTTTCTCAATAGTTATTTTCTCACTTGTATCACAATCACTCCAAAATGCCTTATTTTCTAGCACTAATTGCATTGAATTTTGCCATTAAGAACAGCATGTCACTTTCTCCGCACTGCTGACATCTTCGTGTATCATATATCTTTACTTGTGGAGTACCATAACTGCATAAAAAGTTAACATGCTTTAGGCTGCTCCCAATATAGTACTATACTTCTGTTACCACTTACAATCAGAATGCTTGGTTTATGTTTATCCTATTTTGAACCCTATTTAAAGTAACATTACATTCCAAGGTCCCAGTCTTTTAATTATTTTGTTTTTTCCCCCATTACCCCCTGTATACTGCTAAACAGAGTTTTAAATAGTTGTGAATGGCCATCTCATAAATCACAGAAACCCTGAAAGGTGTATTTGGTCTTTTTCTAACCAGAAAAATGTTTGCAGATATAATCCTTCCATATTTTTTTACATTTTACACTTAAACTTCTGGAGAAAATTCTGCATTAATGCAAGTCTCAAATGTCAAATTACGAAATGTTTTTCTGCCCAGACAAATAAATAAATGTACATCTGAGGTCCTAATACATAGAGGTATCACAATATTATACCTTACAAAATATCTGCCAATAGGATTGGGATTTTTTTTTATTTTATTTTAGTCTTACCATTGGTTTTGGCACATTCTTATTCTTCCTGTTAAATCCTTTTCTATTTTGATGCTGCTATGGCAGCATACAAATGCTCTCACCTGTTGTAAAATTCTATTTTATAACACAGTAACTTCTGCCTTCTTCTCTGTCATCTATGCCACTAGTTTTGGCCATCTCAGCCTGTAACATATCCTACTTCCTCTTCTTTAGTAACTGGTAAGCATTTGTCCATCACTTCGAAACACAATATTGTGGAAAGGTCTGCCTTCTCCTGCTGCTGCATTAGGACAACAAAGACAGTAGTATCAAACTCTCCATGGATGCAACTCAGTTACTGTCGCTGAAAACTACACGTTTTCCCTCTCTTTTTCAATAACATTTAACTGCTTTCTAGATTCCACCTTACTATGCCTTCCAGCTTTCATCACTGTGCTTATTTTCCAAGCCACCACTGCTACTTCCAGACACCCACACACACACACACACACACACACACACACACACACACACACACACACACACACACGTGTATCCATTTAGTTGCATTCATGCCAATACAGATATGCACACACATGGCCACAAATATATACCCATGGCTCCTCTAAACGTGGCACCATGACCACTCCCACAGAAGTGAATAAATAAATGCCATCAAAAGATAGTATTCACTGTTTCCTCCTAGTGTAAAAAATAACTCTGCAGAATGTTTTGCTGAGTTAGTCCAGAGCAGCAGACATTTTTGGGGGGAGGGAGCAAATGGCTGATTAATATTTCCCAGTAGGACTGCTCTCCACACTACGGCCCTTGCTAGGGGGAGAACCACAGTGGAAGACAAGTCTCTGAATCAGAAAGGCCTACCATGATGCAGAAACTTTTCAAGTTAAGGCATCCACGTTGTGGAAAGCCTGCCTGAATCCTTGGGTATAAGACCATTAAGATAGTTAAGCAGTGCATGAGAAGTTAACAAATGAAGATATAAAAAATGATTAATCAGATAGAGACAGAGTAAATGATTAAGTTTAAAGTGACAGTAGTCTGTCATACAATGTGAAAGTCAAGGGTTCATAAAATTTGCCTCACCTTTAAACAGTAGAGACTTAAAAACTAATTAGTCAACATGTAAACATGTTTATAAAAACCCTGATTTAGGACTGTGTACATATGAGCCACATAAAAGAAGTTTTAAGAATTTTTTTTGTGTGTAAATCTTTTAAAGTTATTGAAACTCATGATCCTCAGGTCATGTTAGAGCATCATTTTTTTCTGGATGTCAGTACAGCCACTGACTTAAAACTATGACCGCATATATTCAAAGTCCTAAAGGAATGCCTATTACATTACTATGGTGCCCACGCTAAATATTCATTGTTATTCCTTACCCTTTTTGTTTGTGGGAGCATGCCAGATTACAGATGTTCTGTCGATGATAGTATTATTATGCATTAATATTACACACCATTGGCATCAGATTCCTTTTTTATGTAATCTGTCCATTTTGACTAAGTGATACATGTGTTGAGTAATATGCTGGGTGTGCTTTTAAGGCTTTTTGGTGAGGTAGTGTACAAGTTGCTAGGGAATTTTGTTTTGCTGAACTGCAGATGCTGTCTGAATATGCTGCAATGTGTAGCAGAATGATAAAGATGCGGTATGGGAACAGTATTGCTTTTCTGCAGTGTTTGCCCATTCTATGCACCTAGAAGGCAATGAAATTAATATGCTTAAGTAAGGGGATGCAAGAGGCTTCTCATCTGACAATATGCTTTCTACATCAGAGAGTTGTGTGAGGTCTCTGTTTTTGCTGTGATGAATATGAAAGTTCTATTTGTGCCCATGAGCTTCTGACGTTAATTTTGTATTTGTTTACCCTCAACATTTTGTGATTATTAAAGAAAACTTCTGGGGAAAGGTTAGAAACAGGCCATGACACAACAAATAACATTCCTTCAGGAAACCTGTTCATAAAACAGTAAACAAAAGTTGCTCCTATAAACAAATCACTTCCAAACTATTCAACAACTTATTGTAGCTTTTAATAAATACGCGAGGATTCACGACAGTAAGTAATCTTCAAAAGCTCTAAGCTGTGGAAGGAACAGCTACATGCATCATTCCTGTGCCTCTTCCACAGTTCTTAAAATCTTGAGTTCCTGTACTTGGGGCATACACACCCCGTTTGCCCCATGTGCAGCATCCCACTGCTAAGGTTTGTGAATCGTCAGCTCCTCAGTCATATCTGAACAGTGAATTACATATGCAAAAAAACCCCTCAAACTAATAAAGTTATGGAGTTATAAATATTATAAATATGATGTTTGCTTATAAGAGATCCTGCTGCTAGTGCAGTAACAGACTAAGTAGTCTAAACAAGGGGACTAGAATGACATAATAATGTACTCATTGCAGAAGGCCCTCTCAAAGATAAAGTGATGTTTTGAGTACTTATCTATCTTTTATAATTTATGTTAAGGGGCCCATGATAAGAGGTATGTGTATGGACAGGATATAAAACAAAAGAAAAAAAACAATGGTCCAAAACTGTCAATTTATTGTATAACAAAGCTTTGAAGTCAACAGACTCTTCTTCAATATTAACTAAAAACAGACAAGCTGTAACCCATTAATATGTAACAAGCCAACCAATACAATTCAACATAATTAACCACATGTTATAACTAAGATTCATACAATTAATATATACAAAAGTAATAAAAACACATAATTACTTCCTATTTCACAAAACTGTACAGGGACAGCCTTGCACATACTATCTATATTATAGTATTATGTTACATAAGAGTGTTTCTCTTAACAATGGTTTCAAACTATTAGTAATATTTAATCCTGGTGGATGGTCAGCCCAAAAATGATGAATCCATTTATACTCTTCAATTTCTGTCTTGTTTATAAGGTCACTACCCCTATTCCCCAGTGTTATTTGTGATAAAACACAAAACTTAAAATTATGCTGTACACCATTCATCATAATATGTTTAGCCAAAGCATTGGTGGTAACATTTCTTCTAATGTCAGATATATGCAAAGCAATACTTTCTTTCAATTTTTGATTAGTCTTCCCAATATAAAATGATTTACAGGCTATACAATTCGCCAAATAAACAGCACCTTGGGTATTACATGTTGCATATTCCATAAAAGTAAATTTCTTATGTGTATAAAAATGTATTTATATATCTGCAGAAATTACAGCTGTAACACAGAGTAGTAGATTTTGAAACATTTCCCACTACCTTAGTCTTTCTTACATCTAAATCTTTGTAACATATAATTTGCTTCAAATTCCTTTCTCTTTTATAAGTAAATTGTGGTTTCTCTCCTATGACTTTACTTGGCTCATTATCAGATTTAAGTACAACCCAATTCTTTTGTATAACAGATCTTATATGAGAAGCATGTCTATTATATTTCATTATATATTTAATAGACAGATCCCTATCTCTTATGTTAAAAGTAAATTCCAAATGGTCATTGGGTGGGGCCCATTTTCTTTCACTTCTAATAATTAACTTATTATTCTCTATTAATTGTGTATTATAGCCTCTTGCCTTAAAGTCTGAAGTCATAGCATCTAGTTCTTTCTCAAAACCATCATCGGTAGTGTTTAACCTGCTGGCCCTCAAAAACTGACTTTTTACAACATTCGTATGCATATACGCAGGGTGCATGCTTCGTGCATGCATATATCTAATCGCCTGCACATTGTTCTTATAAAAAGACGTATCAAAAGATAGATAATTATGTGTCATACTAACATATAAGTAATTAATAGTCGTATCTGAACAAGACATATTAAACAATAAAAAGGTAGTTGTACTCTGCAAATAAAGCTTCTAGTTCCTCTATCGTCCCTTTCCACAATAAAAAAATGTCATCCACAAATCTTTTATAAAAAAAAATCAAACTTGTATTACGAAAGTTATTAGAATCGTAGATGACTTGCTCCTCCCAATGTGCTAAAACTATATTTGCATAAGTGTTCATCACTGGGGTGCCCATAGCTATCCCCAGCAGCTGATGAAGTAAGCTCTCACCAAACATAAAAACACTGTTAGAAAGCACTATATCCAACATAGAGCATAACATATTGATCTTAGTCACACTGAAGCCACTATATTTACTAAGAAATTCTCTCACAGATTCTAAACCTACATCATTATGTATAACTGTGAACAGTGACTTAATATCTAAGGTAACCAAAAGTACTCTCAAAACACTATTGTCTTTTGACCAAGAATGTAAGGATATTAAAAATTAATTTACGCCTTTAATAAAGCTTTTACTAAAACACAACATAACATGCAGCTCTTTCTCTAAATATTTAGATAAAGCAGTAGTAATCCATCTTTTCCCCGATACAATTGGTCTCATTGATGGATTAGTGATGTTTTTGTGGATTTCTGGGAGACCATAAATACTGGGAATTACTGGATGTGCCAGATACAAATAATTATACAGCTCTGATGTAATGGAGCACTCCATTAATAAATCATATAAAAAAGTTTTCACTTTATAAATGATATAATTCACATGAAAACGGTTACTCATCTTAAAAGTGTTCTCATCTCTTAACAATTGTAACATCCATTTACTACAATCATCAGCATTCATAATTACAATTCTTCCTCCTTTGTCTGCTTGTTTAATTACTATATCCTTCCTAGGACAGATTGATCCTGACAGGCAGAAAATGTATTGCAGAACAAGAGTCTCTATGTACTGGATGCAGCAGATGTATCCCTCTCCTGGCTTTCTGAAAGTTTTTAAGTCTTGTGTTCCTGAACTCATGGCATGCAAAACCACTTTGGCTTATGTTGTTCCTATGCTGTGGTTCCTAGGATCCATTTTCCTAACCTCCACTACAACTGTGGGCTACAGTTTCAAGTCAATATGCAAATGAATGAGGTAATAAAATTATAAACTTGAAGTTTACTTCCTGAAGGTCAAGCTGTCTTCTGTTTTTAAGAGATAAAATATCTCTAAAAAAGGGGAGAGAATAACAGAATAATGCTCCTTCTCAATGATGAACTAATATTGTGAATACTCACAGATCTATTATTTCACCATAAGGAGCCCTCTACATTGTGTAGAACATATGCAACAACTAGAGTATCATGATTACTGAAATAAACAGGACACAGACTTGATGAGTGCTGCCTGCTTCATCAGTACATATTTTACACTACATCACAGAACAGGAAATCAATGATTCACATTCTGAACTAAATGCATTAGGTTAAGACATCAGTTTCTTACAGTGTATCTTTGCTTATGCTAGTGTTGATTTTTTAAGGTCCCGTTTCATTGAAAGTAACACATGTACTCTGTAATGTTACAACCTCAGAGTATAACAGGGTGTAGGAGTCTTGCCCCCTCAGCAACATTTTCTGTAATTTTGTCCACCTTTTAATGGGACACTTGACACTCATCCAGTTGCAATGTATCCACTGCATGCAGTCCTTTAAGTTAAATTTCATATTAACTATATACAGTAATAGTTTAGAGCCTGGCTCCATGGTGTAGATGGGTGGATGAAGCTCTGCATACAAACCAAGCAGATGGGTTCAATTAGTGTCCCAGCACTGAAGGAGCCAAGCTGGGGAACATGGAGGACGGATGAAGGAACTGCATGTAGTTGGGGACATACTAGGTAATGCAATCATCCTGAAGGAGTCTGGGGAGACCACCACTCATACTGAGAGGGGAGAAGTGGAGCCACTTGGAGGGAATGCATCTTGCTGAACTGAGGTGATATCCTTTGTGGATGACCCATTGCATGCCTCACCTGTTTTTAAGAGATAAAATATCTCTAAAAAAGGGGAGAGAATAACAGAATAATGCTCCTTCTCAATGATGAACTAATATTGTGAATACTCACAGATCTATTATTTCACCATAAGGAGCCCTCTACATTGTGTAGAACATATGCAACAACTAGAGTATCATGATTACTGAAATAACAGGACACAGACTTGATGAGTGCTGCCTGCTTCATCAGTACATATTTTACACTACATCACAGAACAGGAAATCAATGATTCACATTCTGAACTAAATGCATTAGGTTAAGACATCAGTTTCTTACAGTGTATCTTTGCTTATGCTAGTGTTGATTTTTTAAGGTCCCGTTTCATTGAAAGTAACACATGTACTCTGTAATGTTACAACCTCAGAGTATAACAGGGTGTAGGAGTCTTGCCCCCTCAGCAACATTTTCTGTAATTTTGTCCACCTTTTAATGGGACACTTGACACTCATCCAGTTGCAATGTATCCACTGCATGCAGTCCTTTAAGTTAAATTTCATATTAACTATATACAGTAATAGTTTAGAGCCTGGCTCCATGGTGTAGATGGGTGGATGAAGCTCTGCATACAAACCAAGCAGATGGGTTCAATTAGTGTCCCAGCACTGAAGGAGCCAAGCTGGGGAACATGGAGGACGGATGAAGGAACTGCATGTAGTTGGGGACATACTAGGTAATGCAATCATCCTGAAGGAGTCTGGGGAGACCACCACTCATACTGAGAGGGGAGAAGTGGAGCCACTTGGAGGGAATGCATCTTGCTGAACTGAGGTGATATCCTTTGTGGATGACCCATTGCATGCCTCACCCTGGTAACTTGCCAGGTATGCATAGCTATGGGAAGAAAACAGCATAAATATGGACCCTTATGGCTGTCTGAATGAGGGCCCCTCCTGGCAGACCTTTACCCAGTGACTGGAAATGAAAAGGCTGACTGCCTTGGAAGTGGTTGATGATCAAAAGGCAGAAGGTACAATGTCACCAAAAAATAAAAAAAAAAAACAGTTCAGATAAATTGTACACTTCTAATATGTGAATTATACAATATAGTGCTATTTTGTTGCAATATTATGGACTCCATGCATTTTAGTATTTCAATGCATATATTATATTGTTACAATATTTGATTTATTTATACACACCTCTCTCTCGCTCTATAATTTGTTACAGTATTTTATTTATTCATACACACATCTCTCTCTGTCACTCTATAATATATATATATATATATATATATATATATATACAGTTTCACTTCATATTACCAAAATGCTGACAGTATAAAGTCGAAACCATCACAACACTGACACTTCACAATCACAAAACCAAAACATTGAACATATACAATACAGCACACAACACACAAGCCATAACACCCACATCACAAAACAATTAAAAACAACAAAACACTACACAGATACACACCTACACTACACAAATGCAGGGGGGCAAGGCCCCCTGCACTCCCCCCTACATATATATACTAACACCGAGATTGCACAAACAGTAAAGAAAAAATAATCACACACAGCCAACATATACAATCATACCTCCACCTCCCTACCCTAACCCACTCGTACAAGTTAGAAAAACACTCACATATACTCACCTTAAACTGCAGACACCATCCCAGCCACACTCTTCTGCAGCATAATGTACATGCATAAGTGCGAATTCGACATAGTCCTATTCGTGCTTATGCACTTTCATTATTTTGTAGTTTCAACTTCATGGACACGAATTTCTGAAATTCGATATTTCAGCAATTTGTGTTTATGAAGTGAAACCATATATACACACATAAAAAGAAGTTAGGATGTTATGTGATCCGATCTCGCCTACATTCTGAATGATGGGTTCGGAGCCGATCCCTCGGCTCCGACTTGGAACGCTTATGCTATAGAGCGAGGCCTCTTATTGGCTGAGCTTTCTTTATCCCAGGATGCACCACCACTAATCCCCCAGATCTCGTTTGCCGCTTACAGAGCTTGGACGTGGTCTCAACATTGGCTGGGCTAAGTACTATATTTATAGTATCTTTTCCTGTCAGAAAATTTCTCTTTTTCAACCCAAAAGCTGTTTTAACGGCTGTTTTTTGTGTATGAGTGTGTCTCTTGGTATTTTATTGATTTTTGCCTTAAAATTCCTGTCAGAGAAAGTTCCTTTCAGTCAGAGGGACCTTCCCCTGTTCTAACTACTTTGGTGGTTGTGTGTGGGTCAAGTACCCTTTTGAGTTAGAGGGTCTTGACCCTCCTTGCTCTCTTCCTATTCTTTACTGTGTAAAAAAAAAAAAAAAAAAAAAAAAGTTTCTTGTTTATATTTTTTTTTACATACTTATTGTACCTGTGTCCTAAAGCTGTTAAAGTTTACTGTTGTTTCTGTTTTTTCATAACTATGTCTAAGGAACATAAACCATCCGGTTTTAAGAAGTGCACGAGGTGTGGGTTTAAAATGTCCATTACGGACGACCACTCCTCATGCGTCTATTGTCTTGGCGCCAAACATCTCCAAGAATCCTGCAGTGTGTGCCATGCTTTTTCCTCTCGAGTCCTCCAGGAGAGGAAAAACAAATTAATCCTTAGAGGATTAATCAAGCCTTCTTTTGAGGAGGCTTTATCTTCCTCTCCGTCTCCTTCTAAGAAGAGGAAAGCGTTGGCTCCGACCAGTCAGTTGGAGCCGACAGCTAAAAAAGGTAAGCAGACTTCTCCATCGGCTCCACGGACTTCGGAGCCGAGGTCGGAACGGTCTGCCTCGATGCCTCCTACCTCGACCCCTCTGGTTTCGGAGCCGAGGTCTGGAGCATCGAGAGGCGGGTCATCCTCATCGGCTCCACTGATATTGGAGCCGATAAGGGTCATCGGCTCAGACACTTCCCCCTCGGAGCCGAAGTCTTTATCGGCGCCGAGAGAAACCTCGGTGAAGGCTTCCTCGGAGCCGATAATAGAGGAGTCCTTTCGGAGCCGGTCCCCAAGCCCTTCGGAGCCGATGGAGAAATCGGTTCGGGCCCGATCGGTATCCTCGAAATCTTCCAGGATGTCTGATTCGGACATTGACAGGGTACTCCTTCGACTCTTCCAGTCTCCGGTGTTCCAAAGATGGTTTCGGCTCCAGCCCATTTGGCTTCGGAGCCGATGGTCCACTCCCTTACAGTTCTTCCTCCTCCAACAGCTTCGGCACCGTTGGAGCAGGTGTTGGTGGAACCAGTGGAGGTGTTAGGGTCAGGCCCGATCCTTGCTCCGACTCCGGCTCCTGGGTCGGAGTTCAGTGTGCGGACTTCTTCCTTCGGCCCTGGGGGGGAGGTTTCGGGATTGATACCTTCGGTCCCAAGTCTCCCTCTTGGTGTGTCGGCGGCGGGAGTACCGTCCACTGTCGTGGCCACAGAGGGGGGACCTTCCCATGATTCTGGTGGTCCCGCCTTCAGGGCTATGAGGAGTGCGCTAGCCAAATCTTCTTTGGCTACCTCCACAGTTTCCCCAGCTCCTTCCCTACACTTGGAGACTGGGTCGTTGGCAGTTCCCCTGTCAGCAGACAGCGGAGCCCCTGGGCCTCAGGTTACCCCCGCTGGGGTTTCTCCCCCTCCTGGAGGTCCGTCTGAAGACTCTTCGGATGAACCTCCCAGGAAGAAAACATGCAAGAGGAAGCACGTTGACTCCCCTGACGAGTCTTTGACATCTGACACTGATCTCGATGATGCAGAGGGGTCCCCCAAGTCGTCCTCGGATGATGTCTCATTTGCAGACATCCTTGAAGCCCTAAAACAACGAGGCGGCTGGCAGTCCAAACCTCCCTCTGCTGATGAGTCGGTGTTCCTGAAAGTCTTCGGGGCTCAGCCCTCCGCCTCCTGCGTGTCTCCGCCCTTCGACGAGCTCTTGGATTTGATCTGTCGAAGGGCATGGGAACACCCGGACTCTGTGGAACCGGTGCCCGCTCGTCCAAACAAATTTCTTTCAGTGGCTTCTGCTACGCAGCAGGATGTAGCAGAGGCTTCTACGTCCATCCATCCTCCTAATAAGGAGTCTAGGAGCATGGATCGGTACGGCAAGCGCACCCTTAGTTCAGCGGCCTTTACTTTGAGGTCTCTGAATTACCTAACGCACTTTACGAGATTCCAGAGGGATCTGATTAAGGAGCTGTCCGATACCCTCTTAGGTAACCTGCCTGAGGAGCTGGCCCAGACGGTTGGATCTCAGCTGGCTACGATGTCATCCATCTCGAACTCGTCCATGAGGCTCATCTCGTATGCGGCCGAGGCGGTAGAGCGCAGTACAGGCATTGTGCTACGGAGACAAGCCTGGCTTTGCCTGTGTCATTTTGCGGAGGCCTTCAAGTCTTCATTCGCCGACGCCCCATTTGATGGGTCCTCCCTGTTTGGGCCCAAGGTAAAAGACACACTTACCCGCTGTGAACAAGAGGGTAAGACTCTGACTGCCATAGGGGCACGATTTTCCACTCCCTTTCGGCCTTATTCCAAGGCTAAAAGAGGAGGAAAGATGTGGTTCCGGAGATCGCAGAAATCTTACCCCTCTCAGCAGGAAGGTTCCCCCTCCAGAGGCAGAGGAGGGGGAAATTCATCAGGAAGACGCCGTCCCAGAGGTGGCAGAGGCCCCCGCAACACTGGAGACCGCGAGTCCTTTCGTGGCTCCTCAACCTTTCATAGTCCCTGAGGGATTGCCCGGCTGTGCTGCTCCGGAGCCAGTCGGGGGTCGTTTTTCGAAGCACCTAAAGGCCTGGGAAAGGATCACTCAGGACCGATGGGTGCTTCGAATTATCGCCGGAGGTTACTCCATCCCATTCTGTTGTCCCCCCCCTCAGTCCAAAAGAATCCCGGACCCGCCACCCAGTCAACGGGATACCGCAGCCATAGAAATTTCAAAACTGCTGCAAAAAGGAGCCATCCAACCGGTCCCCGCAGACCAGATCGGATCAGGGACTTACTCAAGATTCTTTTTAGTGCCAAAAAAGACCGGGGACTTGAGGCCCATTTTGGACCTAAGCAACCTAAACAGTTCAGTCAAGAAGTCCAAGTTCCGAATGGTCACTTTACAAACCATTCCCCGTTGTTGGAGAAAGGTGTTTGGATGTGCTCCATAGACCTCAAGGACGCGTATTACCATATCAAAATACATCAAATGTCCAGGAGACACTTGTGCTTCAGCCTAGGAAGCAGTCATTTTCAGTTTCGTGCGCTGCCCTTTGGTCTCACCACAGCCCCCAGGGTGTTCACCAAATGCTTGGCAGTAGTGGCTGCTCACTGGAGGAGTCTAGGATTCCAGGTGTTTCCGTACCTAGACGACTGGCTTCTAACTGCCACCTCAAAGCATCTACTTCTACAGAGCCTGCAGGCCACAACATCACTGGGCAATTCCCTAGGAATCACCTTCAATTGGCCAAAGTCTGTGTTACGGCCATCTCAAAGGATAAAATTCATAGGGGCAGAGATAGATTCAAACCAGATGCGGGTCTATCTACCTGCAGACAGAATTCAGATCATACAAAATCAGGTTCGAGCCCTACTCCCCAAGTCCAAAGCCCCAGCCAGAATGGTCTTGCAACTATTGGGATCGATGTCTGCCACAGTTCTGCTAGTTCCCTTGGCAAGGTTACACATGAGAATCCTCCAGTGGCTTCTCTCAACTCAATGGTCCTTTCAGGAACTCCCTCTCAATCATCTAATATGGATCACAGAATCTTGCAGACGAGACCTTCGCTGGTGGCTAGTGTCTTCCAATTTGGATCAGGGACGACCCTTTGCTCTTCCTCCTCTGGCAGCCACGTTGACCACGGACGCCTCCCAGGACGGGTGGGGGCATTCCCTGGGCAGGTCAGTCCAGGGCAAATGGCATCCGGAAGAGACCTCTCTCCACATCAACATCCTAGAGATGAGAGCAGTACTCCTGTCCCTTCAAGCCCTTCACTGTTACCTCCCTCAGGGCGTAATTGCTGTTCACACGGACAACATGTCAGTTGTCTGGTACCTGAACAAACAGGGAGGGACCAGATCCTATCCTCTTTGCAGAGAAGCGATGAGGGTCTGGGAATGGGCAATCTCAACCAATCGCTTCCTACTGGCAACTCACATACCGGGCAAATCCAATGTCGTAGCCGACAGGTTGAGCAGGACCATTCTCTCTCCTCACGAGTGGTCTCTGAACATAACTATTAGAAGACAGATTTTCAGTGAATGGGGAGTTCCTTGTTGCGACCTCTTCGACTCCTCTGAATCACAGTGCAAGGATTTTTCTCCCTATCCCCGGCTCCGGGGAAGAGCCCTATGGACGCGTTAGTCCATCCTTGGCCCACCGGCCTGCTTTATGCCTTCCCTCCAGTTCCTCTACTACCCAAGGTAATTCAGAAGGCTTCTCTCTTAGGGAGCAAGATGATCTTAATTGCTCCTTACTGGCCTCATCAAGTCTGGTTTCCCTATCTTCGGAAACATGCTCTGCAAGGTCCATGGTTCCTGGACCAGATCCCAGACCTACTGACTCATCAGTCGGGACTACTACACCAGTCCCTACACACATTAAGATTGACGGCCTGGCTCCTCCTCTTCCAACCATAGTCAGGAGACATGCACTAGACCCAGAGGTAGTGCGCATATTGTCTTCAGCCCACAAGTCGACTACGAAGAAACTTTATTCTAGCAAATGGAAAAGATTTGCTATATGGGCTCAACTCCGGGGCCTGGACCCCATTTCAACTCCCGTAGCAGAAGTACTCAAGTTCCTAACCTCTCTTTTCAACCAAGGCTCTTCTGTTTCTACCATCAAAGTACAATTGGCAGCAATTTCTAACTTTCATGAATCCATAGACCCACCTTTAATGAGCAACAGGTTGTGTAAGACCTTCTTGAAAGGTGCTGCTCTATTAAGACCTCCAGTTTCTCATCCTGCACCTCCATGGGATCTCGATATAGTATTACGTGCCTTGACTTCTTCCCCCTTTGAACCGGCAGCTACCTGTGATTTAAAGTTTCTATCATGGAAGACAGCTTTCCTAGTGGTACTTCAGCCAGAAGGGTTTCAGAACTTCAAGCTTTGTCAGTAAAACCTCCGTACTTGGTTTTTCATCCAGACAGAGTTTCCCTCAGACCGAATCCTTCTTTTGTTCCTAAAGTCTGCTCTACTTTATGCTTACAACAGTCATTAGAGCTCCCAGTGTTTTTCCCAAAATACTCCAATGAAGCGGAATTTATTTTCCACACACTAGATGTCCATAGGCAGTTACGTTTTTATTTGGATAGGACCAAACAGTCAAGGAATACAGATCAGTTGTTTGTGTCCTTTGCAGAAAACAGATTGGGCAACACAGTCACAAAGGTCACTATTGCCAAATGGATCAGGGACTGTATTACTCAAGCTTATATTTTTTCTAACGAGGAGCTTTCCACCGCTGTCAAGGCTCATTCTACAAGGGCTATGGCTACTTCGGTAGCATTTCATTCTAAGCTTGCTATTGGTGACATTTGTGCTGCGGCTACATGGTCTTCCCCGCATACTTTCATTTCTCACTACAAATTAGATGTGGCATCTAGAGGACGAGCTTCATTTGGTTCCACAGTGCTCAGGAGTGTTTTCCAATGAGCCACCCGGGATTTAGGTGATAGGGACGCTGTCCCATCATTCAGAATGTAGGCGAGATCGGATCACATAACATCTTTTAGTTATGTACTCACCATAACTTCAGATGTTTGGGATCCATCTACATTCCTAATAACCCACCCTCCTTCCCCCTTCCTTGGAGATCAGAGGATATCAGAAGGTCCGAATCCTGTTGTTTCATCTTGAAACATCTAACAATGTTATATAAACAAGCTGTGCATGTGTGCATGAATGCGGACAAACAAGATCTGGGGGATTAGTGGTGGTGCATCCTGGGATAAAGAAAGCTCAGCCAATAAGAGGCCTCGCTCTATAGCATAAGCGTGCCGAGTCGGAGCCGAGGGATCGGCTCCGAACCCATCATTCAGAATGTAGGCGAGATGGATCCCAAACATCTGAAGTTATGGTGAGTACATAACTAAAAGTTTTACCATAACGTTCCATCTGGGTTGTTGATCTTCATTCATTCATTACTGATGGGTTATCAGTTCCGTCCTTGGAACTGAGCTGGCCAAATATCAAGCTCGCATCAGCCAAAAACTCTCGAGCCAAGGTCCTACCTAGAATGCTCTGCTCCCTGTTACCTCAGATCGAGTTTGCAAGTTGATAGACCAAAGCAAATGCTACCTCTGGTCATAACAGACCTACAATAAAGGAGTATATGAGATCAACCAGGAACCTCCGTAGGGGGATGGAGGGTGGGAAGTAATGAACGAACGAAGAACAACAACACAGATGGAATGTTATGGTAAGACACAACTTCTTTATCTGATGTTGTTAATCTTCAATCATTCCTTACTGATGGGACAGAGTCCCCAGCTACCTGTATCCCTGGGTGGCCCTCATGGTGGACATTCCTCTGCAGGCCAAGTCCAATTTGTAATGAAGAATAAAGGTATGAGGTTTGGCCCAAGTCGCAGCTGAGCAAATATCATTGAGGGAAGCCTTAGCATGGAAAGCTGCTGAAGTTGCCATAGACCTTGTAGAATGTGCTTTCACTCTGTGAGGCAAGGTGAGATTGTTTTTGTTGTAGATAAAGGTGATACAATTTCTCAACCATGAAGCCAATATAACTTTTGAGACAGGATGACCTCGTCTAGGTCCAGAAAAAGCCAGGAACAGTTGGTCTGATTTACAGGTAGATTTTGTTCTGTCCAGATAAAATCGTATTTGCCTATGAACATCCAAGGAGTGCAAGCAATACCCTCCCTTGTTAGAGTGGTTAGGAAAGAACACCAGAAGGTCAACAGATTGGTTGATAGACCACTCTGACACCACTTTTGGTAAAAAGGAAGACTTAATTCTCAGTGATACCCTATAGGAAGGTTTGATGCATAAGGCTTGAAGTTCTGACAAGTGTTTGGCCGATGTGATTGCAGTCAGAAACAAAGTTTTCCAACAGAGATATTATACATCACATGAAGATGCAGGTTCAAAGGGGGGAGCTGTAAGAGCTTGCAGAACTAATGCGAAATCCCAAGGTTGTACCGGTTCTCTAAAGGGAGGTTTTAAGTGGATAACCCCCTTCAAAAAAGTTTTACAGAGTCTATGTGACATAAGCGAAGAATTCTGAAAACCAATGTGGAAATTTGAAATGGCAGCTAAATGCACATGAATAGTAGAGACAGACACCCCAGAGTGGAAAAGATGTTATAAGTAATACAAAACCACCGAAACTGGGACTGAAAAGGGGTCTAATTGTTTATTCCCTGCCCATAGAGAAAACCTTTTCCATTTATTGAGATAGATTAGGCTGGTGGGCGATTTATGAGATGCAATAAGAATATTGCGCTCATGGGACAAGAGGTTTTCCTGCCTGGCAATCATTGGAAGTGGGAGAAACCAAGCTGTCAGTTTCAGGGTTGTTAGATTGAGGTGAGTCAGTCCCTGCAGATGGGAGATCAACACTGGGGATGGATTGAGGATCCATGGTTGATCTAGCAGATGAGGCCAGAGGAAGGGAAACCAGACTTGTCGAGGCCAATATGGAGCAATGAGGATCACTTTGCTTTTCAACTGTCATGCTTTCTTCAGAAATTGGGAGATGAGGGGAACAGGAGGATAAGCATAAAGTAGACCCGAGCGCCAAGCGTGGACTACAGAGTCTCTCTGTGACTGTCCCCGAGGGGTGATCAGGGCAAAATAGTTGCTGCACTTGTAGTTGGTTGGGGAGGCGAATAGATCACAGCAAGGCTTGCCCCAGAGGTTGAAGATTCTTGCGCTATCATAGGGTTGAGGGGCCACTCATGAGGTTGTAGAATGCACCCGCTCAATTTGTCCGCTATCACGTTGGAGCTCCCGAGAATGTGCGTTGCAATTAGAAAGCGGTTGGAAGCTATCGCCCAATGCCATATTCTCAAGGCCTCTCGGCATAATGGGTATGATCTGGTGCCCCCTTGCTTGTTGATGTTCCAGACCACTGACATGTTGTCTGACTGGATCGCAATAGTCCCTGACGGAGGACTGGAATGAAATGCTTGCAACGCTAGTAGCACCGCCCTAAGTTCCAGGACATTGATCTGCAAAAGGGCCTCTGTCTCTGACCAGGTGCCTTGGACTGAATTTCCCTGACATAGCCCCCCCCCCCCCCAAATCAGGGAGGCATCCATGGTCACCATGGCTTTCGGATGATGGGGGCTGAAGGGGCAAGACCATTGTTGGAAATTTCGAGATGTCCACCAGAGTAAATCTTGCTTGCATCTCTGAGTTACACTTATCTGAAAAGACAAAGGATGTTGTAGAGGGTACCACTGAGTGAGAAGTAACGACTGAAGGAGCCTTATGTGGAATCTGGCTAGAGGAACAATGGTGATCGAAGCTGACACTGACCCCAAGAGTTGGAGTATAGAATGAGCGGGAGATTTGTGGTGACAGAGCAGCGGTTAAACCTGTTGCCTTATTCTTTGAAGGCTGTGGCCCGGAAGAGATGCTGTGCAATTTCTTGTGTCCAACAGTACCTTTAGGAATTCCAAAGGCTGAGCTGGGGTTGTGTTGGACTTCTCCCAGTTTATAGTAATTCCCAGGCATTGTACTGTGAAGAGAGTGTAGTGCAGGGCTTCTTCCAGTAGATGCTTGGTGGGGGCGGTGAGGAGCCAGTCATCTAAATATGGAAATGAATGAGTAGGTACTCCACGACTATTGAAGCAAACCAGTCCACTGAATAGATGTAAAAACAAAATGACATATGTCTTTTCTATTTATTTATTAGTCAGCTTCTTTGAATGTGTCTACTTATATACTTTAGATGAATAAGAGTTTGGAGTGCTACTTCTCATTACTTTGTTATTTATATTTTGCCTTAGATAATTAAATATATGTTATAGACACATATTCTCATAACCCTCATGAATGCAGGTTATTTTAAGTGATTTTATACAAGAGTGTTTATAAAAACACACATATATATGTATTTTTATAGATTTTATAAATATAATATTTACTATATGTCTTTTGCATATTTATTTAGTTTTAAATTGTTTGTATAACAATGAAATGTGTCAAGATCTGGTCTTTTGACAGTTTTGTCATGTGGTTGTATATGCAGAAATCCATTGGCTATTAGCTCAGTGGAACTGATATTTAAATGGTTATTGGGAGCTGTTTTAATAGTTGAAGTCTGAGGAAGCATCCGTGGAGACGTGAAAGTGCTTACCAAATAAAAGTTTTGTTTTTACATCTATTCAGTGGACTGGTTTGCTTCAATAGTCGTGGAGTACCTACTCATTCTTTTTATTGGATTCTTCTTTTGATTTGGAGGTACCTTACCCCAGAAGTGTTTCTGTTGTTTTTGTTAAATATGGAAATGCCTGGAATCCTTGAAGTCGCAAGTGAGTGATAACCACTGCCATGCATTTGGTGAACACTCTGGGGGGTGTAGAGAGCCCGAAGGACAGAGCTCGTAATTGGTAGTGACTGTCTCTTTTGTGGAAGTGGAGGTATCTTCTTGAGCATTTGTCCATTTTTATGTGGTAATACACATCATGAAGATCTACAGAGCACATCCAATCGTCTTCTTCCAGGAGAGGAAGGATAGACTGAACCATGGCCATCTGGAATTTCTCTGTTTTAACAAATTTGTTCAGTGTGCTGAAATCCATAATTGTTCTCCAGTCCCCTGTCTTTTTTTGGCACTAAAAAGAACCTTGAGTAAAAACCGGATCCTATCTGGTCTGGAGGGACCATCTGGATGACTATTTTTGTAGCAGCTTTTGGATTTCGTGTGCTGCTTCTTCCCTTTGACTGGGTGGAACATCGGGTAATACTCTGGATGAGATTGGACAAAGATGGAAGGGGATGCGATAGCCTCTGGATATTATCCGTTGTACCTAAGAGTCGGTGGTTATATTTTGCCAGGCAGCGGGGTACAAGGAAAAACGACCCCTGACTGCTTCCAGAGGTGAGCAGTCGGGCAACGCTTCAGGAGCGCTGATGGGGTTGGCCAGAGAAAGAATCGCTGGAACCCCGGTTTCACGGACCTCCTCTGCCCCAAAAAGTGCATCTTCCATTGCAGTTTCCCCCTCCGCCTCTAGGGGAGAACTCGGCACGTGTGTCGCAGAAAGAGCCCTGTGATTTCCTGTACCACAACTTCCCACTCCTCTGATTTCTGGAGTAGAATCATTGAGGAGTGGAGTGTCTAACACCAATGGAAGATAGGGTCTTGCTATCTTGTTCGCACCTTGCCAGCATATCTTTCACTTTAGGGCTAAACAAAGACGTGGCCTCGATGGGGGCATTCATGAAGGAAGTCTTAAAGGAGTCCACAAAGGCACATCCAGGCATGTCATCTGGTGACTATACCCACACCTGCCACTCTAGCCACTCCTTCCATTGCATGAGAAATAAGAAACATGGAAGAGTTGGAAATGGACTCTAGGGTGGCTTTCTGAGAAGCCACGTTGTCATGGACCTCATCAGAAAACAGCTCCTGCCAAGATTTCAGAGAGTTGCTTGATAAGATCCCTCCGAAGACTGGTAAAGTTTGCCAAATACTGCAAAGACCTTACCGTGAAGGTCGATGAATTAAACACACACTTCCCTAGTCTATCTATCGCCCAGGACTCCTTGTTGGGCGGATGGACAGTTTGGCTCCCTTCTGCCAAATCCTTCTTAGTTGCAGCTGCTGCCACCATGGCATCTACCAGAAGACCTCTTGACCAATGGGGATGTTCAGCTGGGGGCGATAAGATTTTATCAGGCCTCCATGGTATCGCTTTCAGGCTGTCAGGAGCCTTCCATGCGAGCTGGTCGATGAGCTGGATGAGCTCATCGTCCAGTGGGGTAACCCAGGAGGTAGGGGGCTGGGCACAAAAGGCCTGCAGGAATACAGATTCCTCAAAGGATACAGGACTGCCAGTCACCCCTCTGTCTAAGGATCTTGAGGATGTCACCAAAGGGCACCTTATCAGAGGGTGACTGTGCAGACCCTTCCCCATCATCAAAGTCCGTATCTTCAGTCAACGACTCCTCAGCGGAGTCCATGTGCTTCCTCTTGCATGATGCTTTGCGGGATACTTCCTCAGTGAGAGGTTCTGGGGAAGACTGCAAAGAGGGGATTTCCTGAGGAGGAGAAACCTGAGGCCCTCGTGCCTGGTGTACAGCAGTTGAGGCTTGTGAGAGTTGCGGCACAGAGGCGGAGAGGACTCCAACATGTGGGGTTTGCCAGCGGTGGTAAGTGCCCTCTCCATGGCCTGGAAGGCCAGCCTGCCCAAGGAGGGATGGGAGCCCGGAACTAAGCACTACAACCTCAGAACCGAGGTCACACCCCGTCCCGACGAGCCGACCCCCCAGACCAGGAGTCTCAAGAGGACTGTGAAGAGTGAGAGAGGGAGGATTCCTGGAGGGTCCCATAGAAAAAAATCGGCGTGGAACCAAGAATGCCCTCCCACATGGCACAGCCACTGGCCTGAGAAGAGCCTGATACCCAGTGTACCGATGGCCAGAAGGACAACTCCAGTTTCAAAGTGAGATCCACTACTGGAGTTGGAGGAAGGGAAGCTGTTGTTGGAGTAATGGGCTTCGATACTTGGGTGGAAGTCAAAGGAGGAGTGTACGTTGGAGTTTGAGGAGATATGCGTTCGCCTGAAGGAGGGAACGTGGATTTTGATGGTTGAGAGAGACCTCTGGCCACAAGCAACTGGTCAACAAGCCGCAACACATCATGCTCAGAGAGGCTCCTGGTCGACCGCAAAGAGAAACCTGAGGACAATTCTGGCCTTTCTAGAAAAGGACTGTATTGGCTACCAGCGAATGGATCCAAGGAAAGAGAGTACTTGGTCCTTGCTAATTTGAGAAGTGGAGAGCCCAGAACCGAGGGTGCCTGCACCGCTGCGCTGACAATGTCAGTGCCATAGAAGTCGAAGGTGTCTTCACCGTAAAAGCAAATATCTGCACCAACTGGTATGGTGCCATTGAGGAATACTGTGGAGGACAGTAACGTCATACTCGGGGCTGAAGGGGATTGTACCAATGGTACCGTAGGGGACTGTACCTGCATGGATGGTGCCAGTAAGGGTTGCAACTGAACTATTGGAGCCATAATTGTCTGCACTGGGAACTCCAGTGCTGGTGTTGATAAGGAGGACATGGCTGGAGCAAGAATCAGCTGGGGCGGTGCCGAGCCTGGAGCCGACAGGATCACAGGTGGCAGTGCCGAAGTAGTAGTCAATTTCACCTTCTTATGAGTCGACTCTCTATGATCTCCAGAGGGAGATGAAGTGAGCAACCTCGATGAGGAAGAATGCCTCTTGCGGGGTTTAGCAGGAGGTGGTGAGCCTTCCGACCCAGAAATAGCCTCACAGAAGAGATTTGAGAAGACCTTTCAAGATTAATTTGTTCTTTCTCTCGTTAAGAGTCCTGGTCGAAAAATTTCTACAAATCCCACACGGGGGATCCACAGTAAGGTGGGAGACATTCAAACAATCGACACATAAGTCATGGCCAGCACAGCTGTACAGCAACGTGGCAAACAAGATCTGAGGTAACAGGGAGCAGAGCATTCTGGGTAGGATCTTGGCTCAAAAGTTTTTGGTGATGCAAGCTTGATATTTGGCTGGCTCGGTTCGGAAGATGGAACCGATAACCCATCAGTAAGGAATGAACGACGATTAACAACATCAGATCTATACTTATTTTGTGCTGTGTTAAGTGTTATCTCGTTAGACTTGTGGCCTTTTTAGAAGAAACCCAAGGTGGTATTCTCAATGATTACAGGATATTCTTAACATTTACTTTTTCCATGTACTTTCATTCTGTTTCATAAAATGCTTAAAAACTGTACAAGTAAAATACTTAGAAGCATTTTTTATTACTATTGTGAAGGACATACTTTAGTCCATGCAACTGTTTCATTATCAAGCTGGCTGGCTTTCTATATAATCTGAGTATCTGAGACAATGCAGGCCCTTCAGTTCTGCTGCTTATGTACTAGCAACAATATCATAAATGAAATTCAAGCAGTCTTTTGGGATTATTCTGTTGGTTTAAAAATGCCTCTGTAGGTATCTTCTCAAATATTTTGTGTAGTACTGTTTGATATAAGTACTGGGTAAAGGCTTTTTGTTTTTATTTTTTATCATTATTATTTTATTAATTTGTTCAGTAGATACAGTAACTCATTGGGCACAGCAATCCATTTTCACATACAACCTAGGAGCACTGTCTAAGTTAGTTGCTTGGAGTCATGCAGTAAGCAAGTGGAGGTGGAAAGAGTCAAACCCTGTACCTTATACTACAGGAAGCAGTTTATTAACAGATCAGAGTGTTAATCTTCTGTGCTAACTGCCAGGGCATAACTGCTCAACCTCCTCACAGTTTCTTTTGGATGCATTTGTTTTGAAAAATAAAATGTTTCCAGTTGCTTTGAAGCAACTTCCCATCCTCAGAACAAACAACAAGAAATCTCAGCTGACAATAGTTCCTAAAAACACTACTGGATGCTTTTCCATGGAACTTTGCTGAGCTCTTAGTCTATCTTTTCCTTTAAAGAAGACAGTCATTTTGCACTTTTGCATAGCAGAAGTTTTATTTACACTAGTTTTCTTTCAGTCTCTGTTATACTGAATTCTTGCTTTAGGCCTTAGCAGGTAGTACACTGGTAGGCAATCTACTCTTCATTCTAGAACCTATTGTGTATGTGAGTTTAACTATAGGCAACAAAGCTATATGTGCATCTATGTAACAGTCACAGTCAATACTCTGAGCTTTCTTCATGAGTTTTTTTCTCACTTTGACTTTCAATTTAGATGTTAAACTGTGTGCAATCTGTACTAGAGGTCACATATTCAATGTCCACTTCCATGAAATTTTCCTAAATTCTATACTTGCATATTGTGGACCATTATCAGAAACAATAACATCAGGTATTCCATACCTCAAAAACACAATTTTAACTGTTTTTGAACAAATAAGCATGCCATTACCACACAAAGGGTTAGATTCCAAAAGACTTGCTCTTCATGTAAGAGATTTAGTCCAGTTTATGTATGCAATACAGGAAGTTACCAACTGGTGGAATGTTTGAACAAAGTACTGGTGAACAGCCTGATAGTAAACACAGTATAGATGACAAACTATCTTGATAAGATTTCTTTGGAAAATACAAAATCCTACTTAAATGGGACAAAGTAAATAAGCTGCTGGTCTGTCTATCTACCTGTATAAATGACTATAACTGCTAATGCAGATAACCATTTGAAATTTCAGGACCTCCTATAGCCAGTCCTGTAATGTGGAGACTGAATGGCCGATAAAATGCACATATAAAAAAAAAAACACATATACCAAGTTTGAGTTAGTATACATAAGTTGAGGGGGGGTTATCCCCCACATCGGAAGTGTAAATTTTAAAGAATAATGATGTTTGATATTCGCTCTTCTGCATTTTTAATCTTTTTTCCTCCCGTGTGTCAGTAATCAGCATTTTCAATGCCAATATCTCAAAAGGAAGTCGCTAATACATATCTGTGGAATTTAAGTTATGTCCCTCCTTCGTTTCATCGCCTGGAAGGAGCACCATTTGATTCATGCACTGGTTACTTGACAGCTCAGAAACCAAATTAAGGAGAAAATGAGGATTTATCCTGAAAGAAATTCCATTCACATGAATGACAGCTTAGGGCTCAAAGGCTTCCAGATGATAAATGGTAATATATGAACTTCCAAAACTAATTTTTTTTTTTTTCAAATAATTTTTTATTTATTTCACATAAAGGAATGAATGAACAATATATGAAGACATGAATATGCAGGTAAGCCTAATACACTCTAAAACTCTAAAACAGACAAAAGTATGTACAATATATACAAAAACTAAACTGAATTGAAACTAAACTAACTTGAACTAAACTAAATTATATTAAATTAAGTGAGGAGCTCTGTGCAGAGGGTGTACTCTAGGCGACCACCATCTTGGAAAAAGAAAAAAAAAAACTTCCAAAACTAAAATTTAAGTCTGCATTTGTGTATTCCATGCCTTACAAGACTTCTGGAAATGTGAAAGATCTCCTGTTGATTTTGATCCCCTACTCTTATTCACAGGAAGTGATCTATGTTAAGAACATGGGTTATTCTAAATAACGTTGAGCAAAATGGCCAAATAGGATGGTGCCAAAAACGTATTCATGCCTTGATAGTTAAGTGGACTTTAATCTCCTGCATATTGCTTTTGGAGTTCTTTTCTGGACTTAAAAAAACTTTACCAGCTTATTGGAACTGCTTTTAGTATATGACTTTTGGACGCCCACATCACTAAACACTTTAATGTGCTTATACTGCACTGCTATTTCAACTCTGTTTACTGGCAAAGTTACCTTTTTGTTCAGCTCTGCAGTACAGATTTCACTGGCTCCTTTGGTTATTTCTTTCTTCTGATGCTCCTTTCTGTGTTGCTTTCCTAAGGATCTTGGAATTAGAAGGGATACTAATTTTTGTTGAAGAATATCTGTGATATAGCATTGTCTGTATTTGGAACTGTGCTAACCATCTTGCTGGTGTTTGCCAGCTGTGTGGAACATGGACTACTTGTGCACTATTTGTGAACTTAAAGGTTAATTGATAAGAATTCGACTGTTCCACCAGTTTATGAACTTTTTAGTTTTATGGAGTCAATGTAAAGGCATCCAGTTCAGAGTATACAAAGACTGCTCTTTTTGGTCCTTGTGCTGTGGACTAAGGTGTCTGCTTTTTACAACTAAGGTAGATTTTAGAATTACAGCTTTGGATTTGCCAGCTGGTTCCAAATTACTAAGGATACGGCCTCAACTCTGGTGTCTGAGTTTCTTTATGTTATAGTTATTTGTTATTCCAGATGCATTTTTAAATAAATTTATTGAAGGGTGATCAGCAGGATGCAATGAACTACATTCACAAAGTATGTTTAATCGTATCATATATTACAAATAAAACCCAGTGTTTGCACTGAAAATATCATATGATGTTTTGTGTTTTTATCTGATACTTCTAACAGTGCACAGACTGTTTCCCCTCTCATATGTAATTCACTTGTCTCACTGTAAATTCTGGATCATCTAACTACCAAGACTCTTTCTGACACTTCAAACAGCATACCCTTTAATGAACACAACTAGCCAGTTTTCTTGACAGCACACACTCTCTCTGGGTACTACTGGGACTTAGAAATATCTGAATAGTTTGTCCTCTTAAGCACATTACTCTTCCTCCATAAATTGGCTGCTTTACATATCTTCACAGGTCACATTTACATGCAACATGGTTAGTAACATGCTAGGAAACACAGCTAGTGGCAGTGACACTATGTACTTCGATAGCATTCTTACTCCTTACTTAGAGGGCTGCTACATATTCTGGATGCAAAAACTTAAAGTAATGCATATTTTTATACTTCCAAAACCCTAATGGAAGAACTAAATATTAAAATGAAGAACTCCAATCCTTTACATCTCCTTATTAATTATATACTTTTTTATACTTCCAAAACCCTAATAGAGGAACTAAATATTAAAATGAAGAACTCCAACCCTTTACATGTCTTTATTAATTTCATACTTTTTCAAAAAATGTACCTCCTAATAAAAAACTAGAGCTAAAACACACATAAAAACTTGTCCTACAACAAAAATCATGCACTAGGAAATGTAAAAGCAATTTCAGATTCCATTTTTACCCTTCCTTCGCTTTATTAAGTGGAGATATTGAGCAAATCACAGGGTCATTTTAGAATGCTAGTGTTGTTGATCCTGTGAGTCTTAAAACTGTCTAACATCTTAATGCAAGAAGCATTAAAAATACAAATCACTTTCTGCAAAGCTGGGTTGCACACTAAGTCCCAGATGTCACAGCTATTTCTGAAAGAGGGCTTAATAATGTGATAGAAGGTCCTGAAATAGTTCCTCCAGAATATGGTATCCTAAGATCTGACAAGAAGTACAAGAGTGCAGGATATGTCACATTTATATTCTATTATAAACTATCCTGTTACCTATGTAATACGCAGAGTCATATGAACAGTATGGCAAGTCTAAATCGTATAAAAAAGAAAATAAAGAGTGCACCATCAGCTGGAATTCAAACTTGTCAGCAAATAACTCCAAGTAACAACCTGTTAAAATGAAACTTCATTTATTACAAACGAACAGGAGCTGCAGCAAGTGGTAAAAGTTAGCGCTTTCGCGTTGACACCCAACGCTTCATCAGACATAAAGAATTAATAAATCTGGCTCCTTTTAAGCATCCATTTACATGATGTCATAATTGACTTAAAGAGACAGATATTTACAAATTAGTAAAGGTAAAAATACTGTTGTTTAGATACATCATATGTTGAAGTCATTAAAAACATTAAAAACCATAATAAATTTTAATGTAAATGAACATACATATAATAATAAAAAATAAGATAAAATAAACCACAAACAACTCTAATGGTTTAATGGTCTGGAAGCTAAGAAAGGCTTGATGAAAAGCCTCTCATTGAGTCCAAATTTGTGTGCTTGTAGTTTCACAATCCACTTGCCCTCTTTTTCTTCTACTCTGTCTTTAACATTACCCAGTCTGTTATCTGTCTTTACCAATTCAAGAACCTGAAATTTAAAAGTGTGGTTGTCACCAACATCAATAACATGTTTTGCAAGTGCATTTAATGCATTGCTCCTAGATATTGCATAGATGTGTTCCCTAATTCGTTCTCTTAGGGATCTAGTGGTCATGCCCACATAGAACTTCCTGCATGACTGGCATTCAGCTAAATAAACCAGATTCCTAGATTTACAACTTGCACAATGTTTGAAAATGTAATTCCTTTGTGTGACAGGGTGTGTGAACATGTGGGTATTGGCTATGTGCCTGCATTGGTTGCAGGATGAACAAGCAAAAGTGCCATGCCGTATGTTGGTATTGTCATTAGTATGAACTCTATCATAACAGAGTAACCTATTCAATGACAGCATATTTTTATAAGCTACTCTGGGTTTGTTGTCTACTAGAGATCTGATGTTGTCATCAATCATAAGAAGGTTCCAATGTCTATGGAAAATTTCCAGAATGTGCTTGTTCTTGTTGGTATACGGAATGGTGATCCTATTTGTCTGAGCCCTAGATGTTCGTGTAGTCGGTGTATATGAAATATCATGTCTCTTGATGATGGGTATGGCTACATTGTCCCTTTTGCTGTCACCTTCAGAGACAGCTGTAAGTACAGATTTTCTATTGTATCCCCTGGTTGTAAAATTATTTACTAAATCTGACTTGTGTCGTTGGTAAGCTGTGTGTGTAGAGGTGAGTTTGGAGACTCTAGTAACTTGATTCTGAACAATATTCCTATATACATGCTGAGGATGCATGCTGTTTCTGTGGAGTAAATTATTCCTCCAGCAACTCTTCCTAAAGAGTTCAGTTTCAAATCCATGACCCTTTCTAAACACACTCACATCTAAGAAATCTACATGTTCGGGGGAATAGGTATAATCAAAACTCAGAAAATCAGTTGTTCCATTAAGATAGTCTACAAAATCTAAAAGATGTTCAGTTGTTCCTCCCCACAACAAAAAGACATCATCCACGAATCTATTATAAAATAATAATGAATCAAGAAAAACAGAGTTCTGATTAAACACAAATAGCTGTTCCCATTGTGCCAACACCAAGTTGGCGTATGCGTATGGCAAGTCTGTCTTAGTTCAAATAAAAGTTAAGTGCAACGGAGTTAACTATAGCCTGACTGTGTTTTACCAGAGGCTAGAGTAACAATGGTTGAAGAAGCAATATGTTGGCTGATAGCTAATATAAGGGCAGAGTTAATTGTATTATGGAACCTAAATATAGGCTGTAATCAAGTTCCAACAGCGAACCAAACACATAAATACACAAAAACATACTCGGAGGCTCTAAATAAAAATCTACCTAAGCAACAGAGACCTCCAAAGCAGACATCCAAGCAAACGCTACCTCAAAACAAAACACGCACAACACATAGCCCACAAAGTCAGTGTGCCAAGCAGCCACAGCCCTTAAGGCTGAATAACACACCTGATACTCTTGTAATAGGTGACTCTATTGTCAGACACACTGACGTCCCGCTCACCAGGCTGAATAAAGAGAAGGTCACTGTGAGCTGCCTGTCGGGTGCTAGGATCCGCCACATAACGCAAGCACTCAGGTCACTCCAAAGCAAATACAAATATGACTCAGTCATTGTACATGCTGGTGTGAATGACCTGAGACGTACCTCCCTGGACTACATGAAAAGAAACATAGAGGAGCTCTCTGATCATGTAGCCCAGGCTGGTATGACCCTGACCTTGAGCAGCATCTTACCCTCACCTAGAATGATGCCACAGTACAAAGACAAAATGATCGATTTTAACAATTGGCTAAAATTTTGGTGTCATTCAAAGGGGATCCAGTGTCTGTCAGCCTGGGATGACATGCTCGACAAGCCACGTTGCTTCACTAGGGACGGCTTGCACCTGTCGCCACTGGGCTTTCGGATATTGGCAAAGGCTCTTGCCACCCCCATAGTGCCTTTTTTAGGCAAGGCTCAAAAGTCAAACCCACCCCCATAGACAGCACAAGGAACAAGAAACTAAGGGTAATGCTGCTTAATGCCAGAAGTCTTAACCTCAAGATGCACGCACTCAAAGCTCTCCTCAGTATGGAGAACATCGATATCTGTGCAGTGACAGAAACCTGGTTCAAGGCTCCAGAGAGCACCCCAGCACTACCAGGCTATACCTCAAATCATGCTTTTCGGCCCCAAAACCCAGACCGAACCACAAAAGGAGGGGGAGTTTCCATATTTATCAAGGATATCCACACCTCCAGGTTAGTGGCATTGCACAAAGTATCGGAGACCATCCATGTGCAACTAACAGTGGGCAAGACTGCTTTTCAGTTTATAGCATCCTACAGACCACCCTCTCAAAGTCAGGAATCCCACTCGGCTTTCCTGAAAACATTGGAGAACATGAAGATCTCTCCAAACACCATTATATTGGGTGACTTCAACTACCCAAACATTGACTGGGAGCACTACTCAAGCCCCAGCACCTTAGCCCAAAGGTTCCTGGAAATTATAAACTCAAATGCTATGGAACAACTAGTCACCACTCCCACAAGAGGGGACAACATACTAGACCTGATCATTACCAACATGGGGACTCTATGCTCCACACCAGAAGTATATCCCTCATTGGTAAGATCAGACCATAAATTAATTTCACTGGATGTCCACATCCCGACCCCACCCCCAGCCCAGAAAACCACAGTGAAAAACTTCTCAAAAGCGAGCTTCTCACTTCTCAAAACCGAAGTGGAATCCTTCAAGGCCCCAGGGCCAGTGGAAACTATGGCCCAAACTGCAGAATCCTATATAAATGCATTCTACGGACATCTCCAGGAATGCATGGATCATGCTATCCCAAACAAAACCAAGACCCAATCATCCAAAGGCAGGCGTCCAGTCTGGTGGACCCCTGCCATAAATAAACTGTACAACAGAAGGAGGAAGCTACTACATGATAGAGCAAATTCCCTAATAGGGAAGGCATCTCTGATCAGTACTAGCAAAAAGTTATGATCCCTCATAAAATCCTCCAAGGCCAGCTTCGAGAGAAAAATTGCACAGGACACCAAAGACAATCATAAGGCTTTTTTCAGTTATGTTAGGAACCTGGGATGCAACTCCCAGACTTGTTCTGAGTTGATTCTAAACGACAAAAAGTACACTGAACCCACAGACATCGCCAATATCCTGGCAGACAGGTTCAGTGCAAACTTCTCCACCCCCTCCCCCCCAAAAGAGCAAGTATCTATCCCGGCAGAGGGCTGCCTCCCAAACATCTCTGATGCTCAGGTGAAGGCTGCCCTCTCCAAAGCAAAAAACACTGCTTTCATGGGACCAGATGGCATCCCAGGTTGCATCCTACATAAACTCCAAGAGGAACTAATCCCTCAAATAAAACAGCTATACAATCTCAGCCTCACTACAGGATATGTGCCCACAGAACCCACAGAGGGGTTGGGAGGGTGGCCTAATGCCTTACAAACACAAGGTACAGGGTTTAAATCTCACAGGTGATAATTGGCTAGGCTTAAAATGGCTCACAAGGGCAGTTAGCCTAGTAGTAACCTATAAGAAGTTCCTATAAGAATGGCGTACAGCAACAGTGGTCCCACTCCACAAAGGTGGAGCCTCTACGGACCCTGGAAACTATCTCCCCATAAGCCTGACTAGCTTAGTCTGCAAGGCTATGGAGAGGATCATCATGGAGCTCATAAACAAAGACATTGGGGACCTACAGACACTAGATCCTACCCAGTTCGGCTTTGTCAAGGGCAGATCCTGCCTTTTGAACCTGGTTGACTTCTTTGAAACAGTCACCAAAGCCATAGATGAAGGGAAGGTAGTCCACTCAGCCTATCTGGACCTTGCAAAGGCATTTGACACAATACCCCACTCGGGCATCATAGATAAGCCATCCAGCTTAAATATAAACCCCTATGTCACAAGATGGGTCGCAAACTGGCTCAAAGGCAGAACCCACAGAGTGAGAGTTGCTGGAGCCATGTCAGACTCGAAACCGGTCACAAGTGGCGTCCCACAGGGTTCTGTCCTGGGACCACTCTTGTTCGGTATATACTTTTCCGAGGTACAGGCAAACGTGGAAGGACTATGGCTCACCAAGTTTGCAGACGACTGCAAACTGGGCGCCATAATCGACTCTCCAGCTGACACAAACATCCTTCAAAAAGGTCTCACAGAGACAGATAACTGGTGCCAGCGCCATGGTTTAAAGCTAAATGCCAAAAAATGTATAGTCATACCCTTTGGCAAAAACAATGTGCCCACAAATTACCACATAGGTGGAAACCCATTAAGTACAGAGAAAGTTATTAGGGACCTGGGGACCCAAGTTGATAGCAATCTCTCTTTTGAAAACTACATTGCCAAAGTGGTTAGAAAGACCTTCTACATAGCCCACCTCATCACTAAGGGTTTCACATCTAGATCAAGAGAGGTAATCGTGCCCCTTTATTCATCCCTCATCAGGCCCATCATAGAATACAATGCCCCTTTTGGGATGTACCTTACCCGACACCTGCAGCAATTAGAGAGACCCCAAATGTATCTCACCAAGAGGATCAAGGGTCTCAAACAGATGCCATATGCTGCTCGGTTAAAAAAACTCCAGCTCTACTCAGTTGCATACCGCCTACTTCGAGGCGATCTCTGCCTGACATACAAAGCTATGTCAAATCCAGAATTAATGGACATGCTCCACCTCAGTAAATCTAAATCCCTTAGAGCCACACGCTCGAGGGACTTGAACCTCAGCACAGAAATAAATAGAACTTGCTGGAGGGACAGGTTTATAACCCAGAGGCTCCCTTCGCTCTGGAAAAGAATTCCAGTTCATGTGAGGCAGAGCACCTCACTGAATCTCTTCAAGAAGAATCTCGATAGGTGGATGGGGGATCATAGGTTTGTCCCAGGGATTACTCCCGTGTCACTATTAGACGGACGCACAGTAAACTAAACCTTAAAAAGGGCACAGTATACTCAAATCAAGGGGTGGCGTAAGCCATACAGAATCGGGCTAGGCTTATAATTGCCCCAGGGCAGATAGCCTAGTATGAACGTATGAACCTAAGAACCTATAATCAAGTTCACAATGATTATACTTATCTCAATACACCACTTCACAGTCTCTCTAATTTAATATATATTTTTAAACACCTTTATTAAATTATCACTTGAGACATAAGCAAACATACATTAACAGTAAAGAAAATAAATCACATTAACATTTTTCCATTTACATGTATACTCTTAGCATACATTTTTTCCTTTGTAACTATCATCAATCCAACATTGCATAAATTGCTGAATTCCTGACTTCTCTTAAATCTCACTCCTCCTGTTCCTTAATAATATTCTACATGTATTGTTTCTACAATTTCATTTATTCCTATTAAATTTGCTTCTTCCTTTTTCAAAAGATCACTCTTCTAATTCTTTTAATTCTTCTCTAACATTCAGTACTTCAGTTGCACTTGCTTTAGACTTTGATTTCCAGTTTCTAGTAATTGCATTTTTGGCAGTCAACTGACTTAAACTTAAGGCCTTACTGTGTCTAGAGGATTCAGATCCTGTATCCCAGTTCAAAATAATAATTTCCGTAGTTACAGTCATTTGCTCACCAATATTTCTGATAGAGTACTCTGTAGGGAAATTTTTTAAATCTGCCAACTCATTACACTCCTAAAACATATGTTTCCAGTTACCTCTTTCTTTCTCATCACACCTCCAACATTTGCTATCTACCTGAGGAAAAATTCTTTGAAGTCCATTTAGGTGAATAAAATGCCTGTGCAAACACTTCAAAACAAAAGATCCTAAACCTTCTGGACTTTGTTGCCTGCTTGGGAGCCATATGTCATACCATTGTTTTCTTGTAAATTGCTTTTCCAGTAACTCTTATTAATCTTTTCTAACCTCCCTCCTCTGACTGATTCTTATAATCAAGCACTATTTTATAAGCCATACTAATTATCCCTTTTTAACAGCAGCTTCTGTTCAGAACAAGCTAAAAACTCTACCAGAGCAGGTCTTTCACTTAAGATTCCCCTGTATACTTCTCTGTGTCTATACTCTGATATCAGTCCTTGGTAGGGAAGGCAATCTCTTGCATGCAGTTAAAATGTCTTCTTGGCCTCATCCCACTCTAGTACCTTTCCTTCTCCAGTTATTTGCTCCCAATACCTTGGTTCCTTTTACAGTTTTCTCCAGTAAATTCCAGTCCCCTCTTTCCCATTTTCCATATCGCTACTTGCAGTCATCCCTATTGACAAAATCTCATTTCCCCATTCTTGTGTTGGCTTAGTTATTAGAATACTTTTTGTTACAAATATAATATTCTGTATGACTGTTATTATTTTTTTTTAGGATCTCCATCCAAAATCCCACTCTCTTTATTTATTGATCTTTCACCCTTCTTTGTCATCATCCCTTTCCATTTTGAATTATAACTTTCTGCTTGTGTTATGTAAGATAAGCCTTAACTATAAAACTCTAAAATATCTCTTCAAATCAGATAATCTTAAACCACCTTGTTCTATTGGAAGGATCAACTTATCCCACTTAAAGGTTGCTTTCTTCCCCTCCTAGGTAAATTCCTTTAACTCTTTATTTTCCACACCTTCTCCTCTACAATATACCTGACCCATATATAAAACTAAATGGACTAAACACAATTTCACTGCTGATATCTTTCTATTCATATCCATAAACAAGAGATTCCAGTTTCTCAACTTTTGTATTACCTTTTGTTTAGTCTCTTATCACGTATACTTAGCTGCTATAACAGAAACCTTTTTAATTCATACTTCTAAATACTTTATGTTATCATGTTCCCATAAATATGGGTATCACTGAACCAATTCATTAGTGGTTACATAATGTATGGTTATAGCCCTTGTTTTATCTTCATTAATTTTATATCCTGAAAAGACTTGAAATCGTCTCAAAATGTTCTACAACTGCGAGATGTACTTTTTTGGATTTATCAGGAAGAAAACAATATCATCTGCAAATTAAGTCAACTTTTCTTGATTACCATACAAATTATATCCTTGCATTTCTGAGACCCTTATTTTCTTTGCCAATGGCTCTAAATATAAAACAAATAAAGGGAAAGAGGACACCCCTGTCTGGCTCCTGTGTTCAAACACAACTTATCAGAGAGGAACCATCCCACTTTAATTCTTGCCTCCAATCCTTCATGTATCCTCCTAATTAACCTTAATTTCTTACTTCCAATTCTTCGTGTATCCTCCTAATTAACCTTAATATTGTATCTGCAACTGCTTCCATTGCCCTTCTCATACAACCCCAGCTTACTCTGTTGAATGGATTCTCTGTACCAAGACCCACTGACAACAGCAGCATTTTATTGTATTCTGCTTCACTCTGGATCAACATTGTTCTATTAAAGTTGTCAAATATTTGCCTCCTCTCCACAAAACCACACTGATCCAGATCTGTCAATTTTGACAAAACCATTGCCTTTCTTTTAGCTAGTATAGGCATACACCCTTTCTAATCATCATTTAAAATTGAAATGTGTCTATATAAAGCTGGGTCTGATGGGTATTTAATGTCTTTAGATAATAAAGCCACCACAACTTTCTTCCAAGATGTTGGTGCTTCCCCTCCTTTTATAATACTGTTAAAATATTCCAGTGCTTTATCACTTTCTTCCCCCTAACTTCCAGACTTCCCCAGGATTACCCTCTATTCCTAGATACTTTCCTAAAGATTGATTACACATCACCATTTTTATGTCAACTTCTCCTATCTTAATGGTTATTTGTTGAGACTCGTCTACCTCTAACCTTGGCATAATTAAGTCTTCCATAAATATTTCCATCTGTCCACTTTCTTGAGCTCCACATTTCTTTGCTTTATATAAATATTCATAAAATGTCCAAAATATCTCTAATACCTCTAAAGGATATCTGGCTATTTTCTTCTTATTATAGGCTCTTCAACTTGGTGACAAGCCTTTCTAATTTTTGGTGCCTAAGTTGTTGTGCTAAAAGTTTTTGTGCTCAAGAGTTATTATAAAAAATAGCTCCTTAGCATAGCTAAGGCTAACATATACACAACACAAGCAGAAAGCTATAATTCAAAGTGGGAAGGGATGACTATGATTTAGCAGGGGGGGGATAAGGAGAGAGCAGGATTTTGGATGCAGATTGCTAAGGAGAATAACAATAGCATACAGAATTTTATATTCATAAAGTAGCAGAAAGTATTCCAAGAACTAAGCCAACAAAAAATGAAGACAGGAGATTCTGCCAATAGGGATTACTGCAATTAGGGATACAGAGAATAGGCAAGAGGGGGCTGGAATTTACTGGAGAACAGAAGGCACTGTTAAAAAGGGAAAATTAGTATGGTATATAAAATATTGCATGATAACTATGGAATCAATCAGTGGAAGTTAGAAAAGATTGGGAAGAGAGACTGGATAAGCAATTCATAAGGAGAATGAGAGGACATATGTATAGCTCCCAAATATGCAACAATGTCTAGAAGATTTAGGATTTTTGTTAAGTATTTGCATAGGTGTTTTTATACCTCAAGCAGACGCCAAATAATTTTTCCTGTGGTAGACGGCAAATATTGAAGGTGGGATGGGGTTGAAAGAGGAAACTGGGAACATATGTTCTGGGAGTGTAATGAGTTGTCAGATTTTAAAAATTCGATAGAGTGTCAGAAATGTTAAGTGAGCCAACGGGTCTAACTAAGGAAATTACTTTTTTGAGTGGGATACAGAATCTGAATTGCCTAAACATAATAAGGCTTTGTTAAGTTTAATTCTGGTGAATGCAAAAAAAAAGCAATTAATAGAAAATGGAAATCAAAGTCTACAGCAACTGTATCTGAAGTGGTAAATATTGTAACAGAGAAAAAAGAACTGGAAGTGGGATTTTTATGAAAGGGTAGGAGTAAATTACATAGAACACATGGAAATTGTGGGAAAAATACATGCAGAATAATATTTTGGAGGAGGAGTGAAGTTTAAGGAATGGCAGGAACTGAAAAATTCATGTAATGTATTGATGATAATTGTATAAAAGAATGTATGCAATGTATAATGTCATCCAGGCTGATAGGTTCAGTGCTAACTTTACCCCCCCCCTCACCCACTAAAGGGCCCATATCTATACCAGAAGAATGCAGAGCCCCTGCAATCACAACAGTGCAGGTAAAAACTGCACTTTCCAAAGCCAAGAACACAGCTTCCATGGGACCGGATAACATCCCAGGCTGCATTCTACATGAATTTCAGAACAAACTGGCCCCCCCATCTAAGCACCATATTCAATCATAACCTCACACCAGGCTTTGTACGCACTGAATGGCACACAGCAAGTTATACCACTCCACAAAGGGAGAGCCACCTCGGGACCCGGGAACTTTCACCTGGTTAGCCTGACAAGCCTGGTCTGCAAGGCCATGGAACACATCATCATGGAACCCATAAACAAAGACATAGGTAACCTCCAAACTCTGGACCCCACCCAGTTCAGGTTTGTGAAAGTTAGATCATGCCTCCTGAACCTGACTGACTTCATTGAAACAGTCACCAAAGCTGTAGATGAGGGTAAGGCAATTCACACAGCCTATCTTGACCTTGCCAAGGCTTTCGACACCATCCCCCATTCTGGAATTACAGATAAACTCACTAAACTGGTTATAAATCCATACGTCACAAGATGGGTTGCCAAATGGCTCACTGACAGAACCCACACTGTAAAAGTTGCAGACTCCAAATCTGGCTTCAAACCAGTGACAAGTGGAGTACCACAGGGTTCAGTCCTGGGTCCTCTCCTGTTTGGTATCTACTTCTCTGATGTAAGGGCTAACACAGAGGGCCTCTGGCTGATGAAGTTTGCAGATGATTGCAAACTAGGTGCCACAGTCGAGTCTAAAACGACGTGGGCATCTTACAGAAGGGCCTCGTTGAGACAGATGCCTGGTGTCAGAGGCATGGCCTCAAGCTAAATGCCAAAAAGTGCACTGTCATCCCCTTTGGTAAAAACTCTGCTCCCATGAACTACCACATAGGCAGCAGTCCTCTTAATGCCGAAGGTGTGATAAAAGACCTTAGGACTCAGGTGGACAGTAGTCTCTCCTTTAATAATCACATCGCCACAGTAGTCAGGAAATCCTTTTACGTGGCACACCTCATCACAAAAGGGTTCTCATCCAGGAAAAAAGAGGTCATTGTTTCCCTCTACTCGGCACTCATTGGACCCATTATTGAGTACAACGCCCCTTTTGGAATGTATGTCACAAGACATCTGCAACAACTGGAAAAGCCACAGAAGTACCTCACCAATAGGATTACGGGCCTCAAACAGATGTCCTATGCTGACCGTCTCAAAAAACTCCAGCTTTACAACATAGTAAATTGCCTACTCCGAGGTGATCTCTACCTAACATACAAAGCTATGTGAAACCCAGAGCTGTTGGACATGCTACACCTAAAGAAATCCCAATCCCTCCGGGATACATGCTCTAGGGACCTAAACCTTGTCACCACAATAAATAGAACATGCTGGATGGATAGATTCCTGTCCCAGAGACTTCCCATGCTCTGAAACAAGCTACCTATCTAACAAAGTTCCTCATTAGCACTCTTAAAGAAAAATCTTGATGAATGAATGGGAATTAGGAAATTCACCCTGGGGATCACTTCTGTGGCTCTGTTTGACATGGTCACAGGAAAATAACTTTCTTGGGTGGTGAAAGCTAGGGAACCTTGTTAGCTAGGCTTACATAGGCCCTAGGGCCGATAGCCTAGTACCTACCTATGAACCTATGAACTGTGACCATGTTAACATGGTTTGTTTTCTTTTATATAAATTTATGTTTGCATATGTCTTACGTGATCATTCAATAAATGTGTAGTTGTTTAGCAACAATCTTTCTAATTTACTATATCTTTTTACCATAACAAGCATGACATTTGGGAGACAGAGCATGTCAGATTGGATCATGACAGTAACACCTCCTAATATTCATTTAGTTGGCATCATGCACAATTCAGCAAGTGTTCATACACCTCCATCTGCAATATGAAGTCATTAAAAATTCAGGAAGGAAAATAGTGATGTTATATTAGAAATATAACCAGAACTGAATCAAGAACCTTTATGCAATTGGAGAGATCAGATAACTAGACTCTACTTATCATATAATCATTTGTTATGCTGGGCCTGTCTTCAACACAACCTTTTGGAATCTTCTGATAAAGCCCCTGTATGCAAATTGAAACTAAAACTTAGGAACATTCCTTGGATTACTCTTCAATTATGACATCACTCAGGGATTCCCATTTAGTCATACATTATAACAAAGAATACTACCAGTCCATAGGTCCATGGGTAAGCACAAGGTTAGCTGCCCTTGCAGGCCATTTTAAGCCTAACCAATTTCCCTTCAAAGGTGAGAATCAAACCCTGTATCTCATGTTTATTAGGTAAACACCTTAGCCATTATGCCAAATGAAATATACAGAAGCAATGAATAAAGCAAAACTATCTATACTTATTGGAAAGCTAAGTTATTACCAGGAATAGCACTGAGTCAACTTCCACAATCTTAGGAAGTTCTAAAACTGTATTGCTAAATTCTATACACAGGACACAAGTCAATTCCTTCTTTATCTCCTGACCTAAATAGTGATGAAAGTGAATCAATTTGTTTTCCATTTTTTGGAGTTTGTCAGGTTACAAAAAATATAAACCTTCCTACTAGATCTTAGCTCAGAGAATACACAGTCTTGGAAATGGTCTGTAAGGCCTTTGTGTTTCTTATGAAAGCAGCACCTACTGGGGAAAATCATATGGTACATCAGAAAAAAGGATGCTTTTGCCAATGGCAGATGTAGAAAAAAAGGATAAGACAAATGCTATCTTATTTCCCAAATAGCAAATTATTTTAGTAATGGTTTTCTCAATGTGTGTATGGAAGCTCAATTCATCCATCCATTCATCCATCCTCAACTCCTTTTCCCATTTTGCATATGGGGTCAGGGTGTTGCTTTAGCAGTGACATTCATCCCAAGCCAAGGTTTACACTGCCAGATGGCTAGCCTTGCCATAGTAGCTCATTCGTACCACTTACTTGGCACACACACTTTCACCTATGGCCAATTCAGAGTGCCCAATCCACCTAATGCATGTCTTTGGAATGTGGGAGGAAACGAGAGCACCCGGAGGAAACCCACGTGATTGCAGGGAGGACATGCAGACTCTGCATAGAAGGCACCCAGCTGAGAATCGAACTGGAGAACCTCTTGCTGTGTGGTGACAACATTAACAGCTGCACCACTGCATGCCACCAAGGAAGACCAATAAGGTCTGGTTAATCTACATTCCCAGAAATTTGAATGAGGTGGCTGTTTCAGTTCTTGCATTCCTCAGATTTTTAACTTCTAAAGTGTTAGGGGACTTTGGAAGTTTTTGATGTCTTCCAAATAACATTGTTTTTGTCTTTGATGTGTTTAACAGGGGTTATTATTGTAGAACCAATGTCATTTGCACATAGGATAAGGGGATAGTGAGTAGGTTAATGGGAAGCTTGTTGATGTGGCTAGAGAAGAGAAGATAAGATGTGCAATGTTACAGTCTTGAGGGACACCTTTGAGTTGAGGACAGGCAAATGAGATAGAGGAACACATTCATTCTAAAGAATGTGATGACAAGAAAGTCTTGAAACCAAGGGTAGGTGTTTTGACTCATACTTGTTCTTAGCATGTGAGTCATTAATATGTATGGGATGATCAAATCAGCATATTTTGTAGTATCTATAGCTAGAACTGCAGTTAGGAAGCTTTTATCCATGTTAAGTAAAATCTCATTGAACAAGGTCCACAGTGCAGTCACAATGCTATGATCTGTCCAGAAACCATGACGCTTTAAGGACAGCGGACGGTGTGCGGAATGTATTGTAATGGCTGGAGGCGAATGACCTTTTCAAGTATTTTACCTAGTGTGGGAAGGGGAAGGATAGTGATAGGTCTAAAATTAGATGAGTTATCTGGTTTGGGTGGATTTGGAAGAGGTTTGACTAAAGCTTTTTATAGAGGTTATGCATTTTCACTTGATTAATACACAATTTATCA